>NC_047115.1:72489759-72789759 GCF_902500255.1 Thalassophryne amazonica
TCTGACTTTGTCTCCAAACAGTCCACCCGGACTGTCCCTCTGATCTGTTTGTTTCTAATGCTGGCCATTCTCATCACTCCCAAAGAAAATTGCAGCATCTTCAGCTCTGTCACCGCCAAATCTGCCTCCTGTCTTTTTGTTAGTGCCACCATCTCTAAGTCGTACAACATAGTTGGTTTTAGTATTGTCATCTTTTCCCTTCACTCTTGCAGATACTACCCTTCTGTCACAAATCACTCTTGCCACCTAATTGGAAAACACCCTTAGTTTTGATTCAGGAAGTAGAATGCACTGACATAAGGGACAAGAGGACATCTCACAGCTACTGCTGCGTTCAGGTAAACAAACATATAAAGGTTTGTGAGTATTCTGCCTGCACACAACCTGTTACAAGGAGTTTCCCTGGTATTATGTCTTTTGCATCCCCTATTCAGTACCTGTTTATAGGGGAATTCAGGGATCTTGAAAATGGTCTCATTCTTGCACATGTGCTATACTGACTGTTGACAGTATGCCTAAGTGTGCCATTGCTGCTAGCATTTCTTACTCATAAAGTTGAGGATTGACCGTATCCATCATTCCTACCTTATATAACTTTCTATACATCCATGATACATCCTTAAAATATGAGCTTTTAGTTGTGAATTTAACACAGGATACTTGTGTATCTGCAACAACACTGAAAAGGACTTCATCAAATGTGTCAAAAAGTATAGTTTCCTTGCTCTTCTTGGAAACTGATGGTGGTTTGACATCAACCTATGTCATAACTTTAAACAAAGAATCAGTTTGTGTCCAGTGTTGCTGGGGACACCTTCTTGCCCACATGTATCAGGCCCTTTTACGGTTGAACCTCAGTGGTGACTCCCATGAATGACTGCTACCACTGCTGATAATCAAGATCACTTTATAAATAACAACCCCCAGCTCCCAGGCAATAATTTCACCTTAGGGAAAACACCAGTCTATCTAATGAAGACTGATGAACAAAATCTGACAGAAATCTACAGAATTCCCCAATGATGTCACATAATCCCCACAGCACCAAATGAATGATGGGTTGGACAAACATCTGCCAACAGCCACAGTTGAAATCCATATGGCTGGGAGTTAATTGGTCTAAGCAGGCCCAGGCTTGACATGAGCATGGATTCCTAACAGACTGTGCGGGTGGGCAAAGGTGGCTGGAGGTTTGAGGGTGAGACTTGGCCCCCTTTCAAACCATTTTTCACAGGTTCCCTGGAGCTTCTCAAGTCAGAGGGGAGATGTCGGAGCGCTTCTTGTAAATGGGCTCTTTAACATCTCAGTGTGCATTTCCTCACAGTCTATGGCGGTCATTAATATAAATGAATAAGTGACTGACAGCCACAGAAATATCTCTCAGAGATCTCCCAAAAGTCAACTGGTTGTAGGAGGCTTAAGGACTGATTTTTGGGGGGAGATGACAGACACAGATACACTTGGTTCTCAAGTGGCCTGTCAATGTGCCTGGACATTCACTGATAGTGAATCATCACTTGTTGTTCTTCTGTCCACCAATCTTTGATGAACACACTCTTTAACATCACAAACAGTTAAAAACAAAACAAAATAATAATTATTTTACTGCTCGCTCAGTGGTGGCTGGATTGTGAAAGTCACAAAAAATCATTGTTTAATGATTGAGCCCAATATATATATATATATATATATATATATATATATATATATATATATATATATATATATATATATATATATATATATATATATATATATAGAATGTTTGTGAGTTCAATGGTATGAATATTTCATGAGGTGAAAGATGGAATGTACCATCATTCCATTATTTGTTTGATATAATGGCTTAAATAGATCCTTGTCATTTGATACTGTGTTAATTTATAAGACAGTGCGAGCAGCCGGAGCATGTGTAACCACATCACGCAGCTGCTGTGAAAAAAAAAATAAATACATGTCACCCACGGGATTCGAATCTGCAATTTACCAAAGCTCTGATTGCCAGCCAGAAACTTTACCACTTCACGACCATCCCTGGCCTGTAAAAGGTGCAGAAAAATGCCTGAAATCAACAAGGAGATGGACGTATTTAAAAAAAAAAAGAAAACCACACACCATAAGAAACATTGCATTTTATTGAATCCCTCTTATCAAGTGGGCAATACAAGTATGAACTGTCTGTTCCTCTGTAGATGACCCATGGTCACAGACATACAGTCATGAAATGACCTGAATGAGAAGCAGGGCCCTCTTATCATGTCCACACCTACTGGTCTGGTGTGTCTTGTGGATGGCATGCCACAGGACAGACACCGCCTCATGTGGAACAGAGCTCACGTGGACGACATGACATTCAGATCGCCCTCTGTGTGTTATGATCTGACGGTCCGTATCACCTGGGGCAGCCTGTCAAGGTGCAGAAAATGGACTTACATTTTGGCACTCCACTGGTGCTTAATAGTCCAACACGAACTTTCATTTGGAGTCCAAAATTGCGATGATGTAGACCATGATGGAATGCACTGACTTTGTGTACTTAAAAAAAAAGACTTTGTATAGTTCCTCAGTCCAGCAAAAAATCTCATCAGAAATGTGTCCAGCTTTTCATCCTAACAGCTCTTCATGCCTCCAGATGGCTTACAGCATAGTTGATTTTTTGTCTGTGTTCGACGAATTAGCAGCATCAATTAGATCCTTCAATTCATCATCCTCCATAAAAAAAAGAAAAAACACAGCAATGTTTAGCTAATCCCTGCCCTCAGTAGTGTGTGTGTGTGTGTGTGTGTGTGTGTGTGTGTGTGTGTGTGTGTGTGTGTGTGTGTGTGTGTGTGTGTGTGTGTGTGTGTGTGTGTGTGTGTGTGCGTGGCCAGGGCGTGTAATAGTACATTTCATATAGCACCAAAATTGCATGCTGAAAAAGAACTATTGCACGGTCAATGAAACACAACAGCAAATGGTACGAATAATCCATGTCACATGACATACAACCCACCAATCAAATGACAAGGATCCACTCAGCCGTTCTATAATTCTGTGATATACCACAGCCCAGTATCGTAACTTTTTTCCGTGATACTGGCACAGAATGTATTACGCATCACCCTTCACTCACTAATTTTAACCCTAACTCTAACCCTAACCATAACCTCGACCCCCCCCCGCTGCCCTGGTGTCACCCAAAATTTCATGATACCATTATTAAAGTCTCTTCCATTTCATGGTGGTATCATGAAGTAATATATTAAATCACTGTGTGATGCCATCAAATATTCGGTACGAGATCAGGTTGTATAACAACATGTTACAACGGTAAAATGTACCTGTTACCAGCTAAATACTTGTTCTTCTGTAGAGTGTGGCATGCCTTTCATTGGATTATGGATGTGTATTATATTTCCAATGAAGATATAAAGAGGTCAGCAAATAGTGAGTCTTTGAAGTACCCACACACACTGACCACTGCGTTCATTCATGAATAACACAATCTGCAGTGTATTTTAATTTCTTAGATTGTAGCCTGCCATCACCAAAATAATTGCGCTGCCAAATCCACAATCAAGTGGACATTATTCATTACAAGAGGCACTGATGAAATAATAACAACACCATGTGTAATATGTATTTTTTTAAAATTGTTTTATATAAAAAGAAGGGGATCAATCCAGAAATGTACAAGATGGCCAACAATTTTGTTCTTTTGCCGTTTGTTATTATGTCACATACTGTCTATTAGCTCCAGAGTGAAGTGAGATCTCTGGGGATGTGTGCAGGGCTGCTGAAGTCACAGTAATAAAGAATCACAGTTTTCCCCCTCAGGTCTTTCCTACATTTGAGGGCCATGATTCATTAAGACATCAGGTCTCTTAAGGGAAACCTCACGACTCTTGTAGACATACACATAACAGTGATCGTGCACAAAAGTACTTCCTACACTTTGGTGGAGCAGAGTGACACCATTTGTATGCTGAATCTTGATTTTATTTCAGATTTATTTATTTTTTTCCAGCTTTAAGCATTCATTTATGGCAAAACAAATGAGTCGTCAGCCAACAAATTGCCATAAGCTCTCCACCCCCACCGCAGGCTGAGGGAATTTCCATTAAAGGCGTTTGAGCCAGAATGGGCGTCCAAATAAATGACACACTCCTGGGAAATCACGGCAACAAGCAGATACATGTTAAAACTCAGGAGAGGCATCTCCTTTGAGCTGAAGAGGGCTTCCCAAAATCCAGATGTGCTGGAAGCGCAGACGGGGCTCAGACCTCCTCGTCGGTAATGAAGCAATTAGACAGACAATTATGAACACCTGTGATGCTGATTGGCACCGTGCGACTCCGTCTCCTTCCGTGGTGCTAAAGACGCATGAATGTTTCTAAAGTTAACCTCTAACAAGGTCCTGTAATGAGGACAAGGGCCCAAACACACACACACACACACACACACACACACACACACACACACACACACACACACACACACACACACACACACACACACACACACACACACACACACACACACACACACACACACACACACACACACACACACACAGCAGGTTCGCATTAGGAGGACATGCTCATCCCACGTACATGCTTGCGTCATGTATTATTGAAAGCAGCCCTTATGTAAACACAACTTCAATAAATTGGGGTCTGAGATTTTCAGATTCATTAAGGTTAATGCAGTTTTAATTAGTGCTTGATTTGAAGCCTATTAGATGCAATTTACACGTCCTTTTTAGGGACCTGAGAAATGGGAATGCAAAGGATTAATAAGATAAAAGGAACAAGTTGGGTTTGTAGTCTCTTCTGCGTTAATGCGCACGCTGGTGATTTGTCTATTTTCACTGTAACATCTTATTTATTTTCACAACTGCTTTCAGGTACATTAACATAATCTAATGAATTGGATAGCTTCAGGGATTGCATCACCCAGTTCCACAGGGGGCTGGAGCCTATCTCTGAGGTTACGCCACAAGTATACAGGTACACCTTGGACAGGCTGCCCAGCTATTATTATTACGTCTGCCAAGGACGTAATACGGACAATCATTTGCATTTATTTATTTATTTGTTTGTCTGTCTGTCTGGTAGCAGGATTACGTCAAAACTACTACACGGATTTTGATGACGTTTTCACCACAGATATATATTAGGCCATGGAAGACTCCATTAAATTTTGGAGGTGATCTAGATCTGGATCTGGATACTGGATCAAGATTTCACTTTATACAGGCTTTGAAGGATTACGTCAAAACTACTTCATGGATTCTCACCAAATTTGCGCCACAGATAAATATTAGGGCATGGAAAACTCTACTGATTGTTATTATTATTATTATTATTATTATTATTATTATTATTATTATTATTATTATTATTATTAACATGTTTATTGATTAGTCTATAAAATATCAGAACAAGTAAGTATACTTCTATGTCAGTAATAAGTTGCGCTAAACAATATCTCGTTATTTCTAACTGTGATATTATGACAATGACAAATAAAGTATTGATTGATTGATTGAACATATTAGAGTCAAATATGGAGCTTTAAATTTCTTTGTTTTGTCTCATCAACATTCTAGAAATCATGTCAAATTGACATTGATGTAAACCACTGTGTAAAGTCTTTATATCCAAGAAGGTGAAAACACAGGTTTTTTTCTCCATAGACCAAACGTTTATGTTTAGGATTTTCTGAAGAAGAGCCAGAATCTGCTAGCTAAACTGTAATTGTAAAAAATGAAGTATTCTGTTATTTATTCCATGTTCATTCCACACCAGAAATGCTAACTTCTCACACATTTAGCTAAATGTTTGTTAAAGCACATAATATGCAGTTACACCCTTATTTTGGCTGTGATATTTTGGAAAAATATCAATTAATTTCACTATAATTCACCCCGATCTAGATTCACCCACTATCCTGCTAAGAGCTGATATACTCACTTGACTAGTATCTGCTAATTCATTGGGATTAATTTGATGATGTCATTGATTGTCGAAACAATGAGCTTGTTAAGTGTTGATACAAACACAACGGCTTTGATACTGCTGATGTGGATTTTCTCATATTAGCAGATTGTGTCAAATAATATAGTTTTATAATATTCTACCCTAACAAAGTATAAACTATTCCAAGAATATATAGTTTACATACAGTTGTAACACAAGACTGTATAGTACAGATATTTTAGATTCAATTAGATTTAGAAGAACTTGTTTCTGTGTAGGCTCTCAGTTGTCCAGGTGGTTTCCATAGTAGAGAAGCTTGAATCTTCAACTGGACTGGGTTGCTTGACGTAAGGACGTATCGCTTCTAATCGCAGAAGCTTCCTTAGCTAAAATTCTTGCTCTGGTAGTCTGACTTCTGTTTTGACCCTTGTAGAGAAGAACAAACAGACGCCACAAAAGGTGGAGTTTTAAACCTAACCTAACCAGGTTTGAGAGAGGGGTGAAGGAGGCATTGTATGTGAAACAGTTGAAACCCAGCCTTAACCGGGGAGGGGTCTGAGACACACTTGGTCCCTGCAGACTGAGGTCCATTTGCGCCCTCTCTGCGGAGCTGGTAGTGCTGCTGCAGTTCATCTCCACCTGAAAGACACTAACCACTGGTTTGAGGACAAGGAAGTTAAAATCTTAGCTAGAGAGAAGAAATGGTTTAAGACAGGTGTCAAGGAAGCATTCTATGTGAAACAGTTGAAACCCAGCCTTAACCGGGGAGGGGGTCTGAGACGCGCTTTGTCCCCTGTTTACAATGGGGTACTCAGGTCAAAGCAGTTTCAGTCTTTTGTTCATGGTAATGAGTCATTCACGTCATCAGGAGAGTCGTCAAGGGAGCCATCAGGAGAGGCTTCCGTCCCATCATTAGGAGGGACAGCTGCCCTGTCATTAGGAGGGTGCTAACTAGAGCACAATAGGTGCTAATTAGAGCTATTGTTTAGTCACTAGCCTATAGCAGTCAGCCTCTCGGTATGAGGGGTCTGGTTAGGTTTAAAAAACTCCAGCTTTTGTTGGCTTCTGTTTATTCTTCTCTACAAGAGTCAAGACAGAAGTCAGACTACCAGAGCAAGAATTTTAGCTGAGGAAGCTTCTGCGATTTGAAGCGAAACGTCCTCGCGTCAAGCAACCCAGTCCAGTCGAAGATTCAAGCTTCTCTACAATGGGGTACTCAGGTCAATGCAGTTTCAGTCCTTTGTTCATGGTAATGAGTCATTCACGTCATCAGGAGAGCTGTCAGGAGAGGCGTCAGTCCCATCGTTAGGAGGGACAGCTACCCTGTCATTAGGAGAGTGCTAACTAGAGCACAATAGGTGCTAATTAAAGCAATTGTTTAGTCACTAGCCAACAGCAGTCTGCCTCTCGGTAGGAGAGGTCTGGTTTGGTTTAAAACTCCAGCTTTTGTGGCTTCTGTTTGTTCTTCTCTACAAGGGTCAAGACAGAAGTCAGACTACCAGAGCAAAAATTTTAGCTGAGGAAGCTTCTGCGATTTGAAGCGAAACATCCTCGCATCAAGCAACCCAGTCCAGTCGAAGATTCAAGCTTCTCTACTTTAGAAGAACTTGTTACTTGGTTAGCAACTGCGCAAGCTAGCTAGGTCATGTAGCCATACTTGTGAGATATCTTGGTGAGCTAGAATGTAGCTGATTTGAAAACAGGTTCAGTTGTGAGTAAATACTCTAAAAATATCTATTCATCAGCTAATATTAGGCTGCTGCCCATTTAATGATTATATGACCCAGTTTCTTTCTGACAGTTTGTAGCTTAACGATAGCATCTCACACAGAATTACTCACAACTGTAGAAATAAACCAAATCCAAAGCCACATCCAGCTCTCGTCTACACCACTGGAGACAGATCACAAAATTAATTTTGTTAATATTACCAACATGTATCTACGCCAAAACTTCCAAAGATCTCTTGAAGGCGGCATAAGAACTGTGTGATCATCCTTTCAACGGGAACATCTTTAATTCAGCTTTGCAACATGGGTGTTTTGAAAGCTCTCCTCTCATATATAAAACATGAAAACCAGAACAAACAGTGAGCCGTCTGTGCAGCTTGAGTGCGAGTGATAGCGAGCCGGCTTTTGAAACGTATCAGCGCGGTGGAGATGGATGAAAATTACAGGAAGAGCTGAACTGCTGACAGCAGGAGTCACAATACATCAGCACGTCCTCCAGCTGGACGCTCTTTTGGTATGATATGCTGCTCAGTTGTGAACACGCATTGTTTGACATTCACACCGTCGTCTTTTTTTTTTTTTTTTTTTATGATTGTCTGCAGTGATGAGTGAGGCAGGAAAATTGTGCTCCAGCGAGGTTAGGAGACAGGTGGAACCCCGGCTCTTTGACTCACAGGTTCTCTTTGGGGGGGGTTTCAGTTTTGCATGTTTGTAAATTGCCACCAGAAGTGAATAAAATGGTCCCATCTGTAAACGCCAACTCCGCGGGCCCACTTCAGAGACCTAAGATCAATTTTGCTGCATTTATTCTCGGAGAGAAGGAGCACAATGGGAGTTTGCAGATCAGTTTTCAGCTGGATAATAGGGTTGTGAGATGAGGGGATCCAGAGGCCACCGCTTTCACACATACTTACGGTTTCATATCAGTGTCAGGAGAACTGTGCACCGCTTCACTGTCGCCACCTCTACACGCCTGGTTTCCCCCTGAAATCAGATTCAATTTGCACCTACAGAATGTTTACATCTCACGTAATCCGGCTGCATTTCTGCTCTTCTCCATCAGCTTTTCAAATAGAATCCCACTCTGTCCAGCTTTACTTTTTCCCTGTTACAGGAATTAACATGCGGTGGCGCGCTTGTGGTCGGACTGACCTTTGTGTTTGTGCTGTTTGTGCCGCTCACACTGTCCCGATACCCCTCGCAGCCACTAGATGGGGCATGATAACCACAGAGAGGCTCTCCCAGTGGGACGCCTCCACCTCTGGGTGCTGCTGCTCATGTCTGAGGTGATTATATTAAATTCACTGCAGAGTTTTACCACAGAGTCCTATCTGCTTCTCTCTTTTATTAAAAAAATATTGCTTCATGCCACTTTAAAACTAGTTTTGTCAACATATCAGCTGGAAATCATTGAACCAGTGTCATTGATGCATTATTGTTACATCAATTTCTATTTTATCAATAAACCGGCTTGGTGCAGAAAAAACCTTTATATTAATGGGTTGTGTGTAATCCAGTTTTTAAATGCTAAAACCTAATTCTTGATTTAAAAGGTTTTTCTTTTGCCTGCAATTGAGATAGAAACCTTGTGAATTGTGATGACACATTATAAAATATTCAAAGAAAAACTGATCACAGTCGGCAGGGTGCAGTGATGCTGTGGAGGAAAAACAAACTAATAAAGATGAATCCTGTTTAATGTGACCTCACCGCTTAGATGCATCGGGATTGAAACTGTCTTTATTAAACACAATGCATTATTTATTTATGTGCAAGTACACAAACCTTTGCTGTGTCTGTGACTTCAGTGAGTCACAGATATGAAAATCATCTTTGTCTTTCCCTGATTTGACTTCACATCACTTCAGCGTCATATGAAAAATGCTGAAAAGGAGTCTTATCTGTTTACTTGTACTTTTGAAGAATAAAAATCAGCAGATACTGTGAAGTTAATTGCCTTTTTTCCCAGCACGATAGCATTAAAACCCAACTATTATGTGCTGTAGTTTGCACCCTGCCTCTCTTAAAATGCATCCACTACTTCCACTACATGTTTCTGCTCTTGCTGGTGCCCAAACGTGGGTTCGGGGGCTCACTATAGTCCTCAAAGGCGGGGAGGAAAGGAACTGTAACAAAAGCTTATTCAGTTGCTCACTAATATATATAAGCAGGATTGAAATAACGCGCCCAACTAAACTCATTTTCAACAACATGCTCACAAACCAAAGAGAAAATGCTGCAGACGTCAGAGTCAAATGTTCATTTCAAATAAAACTAAATTAAAAAGCAGCTGGATGACTTTTCGAGCAACTTGTTTAAATTTGTTTGTTTTTTTTTGTTTTTTTTTTTGCTGCATTAATTGTGATCCCAGTTTGGAACATAGTTGTAACTGTGGCTTTGCTCACTGAAATTGTCCAAACAATATTGCTTTTTCTTTTTTTTTCTTTTTTTTTTTTAGAAAGGGGGTTGGGGGGGGCATGACCTCTCATAATTGCATTTCTCTTTGCTTGTGAAGACAATTTGTTTTCAAAGGCTCCTGCGTTTGGACGTGCATGTGTTTGGGGGATTTTTGAAGACTATAAACCTTTTCAACATTGTGTTTTGCTTGAGCTGTGTAAGTCACTTCAGACAAATTGAAAGTGGAATTTCTCTGCCACTCAGACCTTTTTTTTTTTTGGAGGGGGGGGGGGGGAATTATTCACATTCTATAGGAACATCTTTAAATCACCTTTTATAATGTATCAGAGTGTAGGATTTTTCTCATTGCTTTGAGCTGAGCAAATAATTGTTTCACATTCCCTCAGTGTTCCTCAGATGTCTTTTAAATGTAAAAGCGAAGGAGACAGTCCGTGGTGCAAATATTCTAAGGATCTGAGGAAAGGGAATGTATTCTGCTTTCTCTGCATTAAACGGTTCACAGAGAGTTCATTCACATCAATGGCCAAAATAGATTTATTTTACTTGGGGCACTTATGTCAACAGTAGTTGCAGGATGGGCTCTGGATGCCATCCCATTATAGGATGTCAAATATTTAGATGCCATTTGTAAATGGCAGGATGGTGCGGACGACAACATCGAGGTGACAATTCTGCAATTTCACACTGATAATTTTTTTATTTATTTTTTAAATACACAGGCTGCATGCTCACCTTTGCAATGCGAGGGCTTCCCCCAGCCAGCAATGTAATACTGAACAATGAATTTTAAATAAAATCAAACATTTGCTTCATGCAGTTTAAACAAGACATTTCTGATGGAGACGTGTGGATTTATTGTAAGTAAGAGATATAAGAGATAACTTAATCCCCACTTGGATTGTAAACCCCACCTCCACTTCACATAGCTCCACCTCATCGTGCTGCTTTCTTGACCTTTTGTCTCATTTCTCGGCAGGTAATGAATGCTTTCGGACTATTTCAGACGGAAGATCTTGCACATAGCGTGGAGCACTGGAATGTCATATCAGGAAAAAAAAAAAATCACCCAATCAGCATGCTGGGTGTTGAGAGCAAACACGGAGCGAGGCCGCAGAGAACAGCGCTGGACTGGGTCGTCTGGATGTCAATATAATAGACTGGCTTATGATGTGTAAATAACACAGTGCTTAATGGTGCTCTCCTGAATCACACGCAGGACAGCATCCTCCCCTCTCACGTCCAGCTCTGCTCTCACACAACAACAGCTTTCCGGCATATTTTAACATCACAGGTGCAACGTGACCCGAGTGGATTCATTTCTTATCGGCACAGGCATAAACAAATGTTACAGTCTGTAACATTTGTAGTTTTGTCAGTTTGACTTCACAACTAAGAATCATTTTCTGAGACGCCTGATCAATCTGTTACTTATTTAATATTTAGATTGGGGTTATTTTATTTGATTATTTAATTTTTTTTGCATGCGTGTTTGAAAAATGTATGCAAGGACACATTGTGTTGAAAATAAAGGATGTGTGGGCAAGTGTGCATTTGCTGTCAAAATGAAAATGTGTTGAATAATAAGTCAGAGAAAACAGTGATGCTTTTAAATCTAATGAGATTATATTCAAATTGTATTTGAATGATCACAATTAATGAAATTCTTTTGAAATTCAGTTCATTTGTGTTCAGGATGTGTTTAAACACTAGAAAAATAAGGACATTGTTCTTGTCATACCTGAACAAATATAATTAAATAAAGTCTAACTCAGAATAAACACTAAAAGTGAGCAATTACTAAACGTCATAATTAATTCTGTGAGAAGAATGAATGAACACAGAGCAGCAGACGCATTTAAAAACATTTACAAAACAAACGTACCCCACGGACATAATGTGACAGATTTTTTTGTGAATTAATAATGAGACAAGTGTTTGATGTTGGCCATCCTTACAATGCCTAAAAACACCATGACATTTATGACAATAAGCTTGAAATGACAAAATAATTCAACGACTTACTTTCACTATGTGTTTGCTTTGTTTCTAAATTTGAAGACTTTTGATCATAATATAATGCAAAGCGTTCTGTGTTGATTTCACACTCTGTGGCCTGCAGCCCAAAGTTAGAGCACATTTTAAACTAGGACAGCACTCGTTAGAGTGATGACCTTCTCCAAGACCCCCCCCCCCAAAAAATCTATACATTTAAATCTCAAATTTGCACCAAAATATCATAGTTTTTACTCCAAATTAAAGTTATTTTATTTAAAAGTTTGCTGAAAATTAGTTCATCAATGAAACATCTCACTGTTAAACATTTTTACCCATAACATCTGTCCACATCCAGTGCACTAGTTAGTAACACGATGATGAAATTAAAACAGCATTTGAAGAAGCCCTGGCTCCGCCCCTTTGTCTAGATTTATCTAAAAATAATAATTATTATTACTTGCATAAAGTTGAACATATTCCAAAACAGCTCCAACATTTTCACCATGTTTTCACCAATTTTAACTTTTTATTCAAACCTATCCTCAAATATAACACTGCCTGCTTCATAAAAGGCACTTTTTTGGCAAGTTTAAAAATATGATATTGTCTCAATTCTTGCTGTGTTAACAAATAAATAAATATATAGATAATAAAAATTGTGAATGCCCTGGCACCATCAGCTTTATCTGGATAAACCCCCTAGAAACGCTGGGCTGTAGGATGAACTCATTCCATTTTTTTTTAACATGCACTATTTTAGTATTAAAGTAAAAATTTCTTTTATTTTTACATCTTTTTTTTCTTGGCCACTCAGAACATTTTCAGTGTGTTTCAGTGTGTTTAGTTTATGAATAAATCTGCGAACAAGAGAATTGAATACAATTCTTATGTCATGTCTTCTGTATTGTTTTACTAGTGTTGTCATTTAGCTGTAATAAGAAAAAAGTAACCATAGAGTGGAACCAGATCTCCGTTTAGATTTTATTTGTCCTCTTTTCTCCAAAGATGACCTTCCTCATGTGAATTAAAGATATTGCACTGGTCACTGTGTGCTATGTGTCAAATTTTCCAGAAAAATGTTGTTTGGTTGCTGAAATTTCTAGAGCATGCGACCTCTTTCTTGACAGGAACACACACACATGTGCACACACACACACACACACACACACACACACACAGACACGCAATATGGAAGCAACATTTAAAAACACACAGGGCAGTATATTGAAGCCACTGGCGTAATAAGAAGTGATCCACAGAGATGTTCTGTAGTCTGTCAGGCGTCATAACTGTCTCTCATGGAGCTGCTGTACATGTGATACTCTCCCCTCGCTGTAATAAATAGACGTGACCTCTGTGACCAGATCACTCAAGAACCGTCTTTGATTTGGTCACTATTTCCGTCAGACCCAGGAGACGGCGGCAGTTCCCACATCCACTGACCTTGAAGTCTCTTTAGAGCACTCTTGAATCACAGCTACTCAAGGTCGCTGCTTTCCTGCCCCCTGAGACCCCTTTGAAAACCTGAGTGTGACGTGGTGTGGGAGTGCAGGATGAGGTAGGTCAGATAGGATAGGGTGATCAAAAACAAAGCAGAAGAACAATATATATATATATATATATATATATATATATATATATATATATATATATATATATATATATATATATATGTGTGTGTGTGTGTGTGTGTGTGTATATAAAATTTTACCTCGACCTATAAACCCAGGCTTCCAACAATGACCTTTGATCTTGCAGTGTGTGCGGTGCGCTGAGCTGCCTGCTCACCGTGCATGCTGCTCTGATCCTGGGAAGCAATCAGTGAGCGCGCTGCTATCAGAAAGGCTGCTGCAGGAAAAAAAACGGTCTAAGCCCAAGTCTGGAGGTGAGTGCTGAGAAAACGCAAATGTGCAAGGATGGGTAAAAAAAAAAAAAAAAAATAACCAAGTGCAGCCAACCACACAGAAAGCCTGATGGGCCGCAGCACTGCACGATAAAGGTAAAGTGGATCCTGTATCTCCAACACAGCCTGAGAACGGCTGCACTCAACACCACACACAAACAGAATGATGTTGGCTGAAAGAACACAATTTGTCCACTTACTGTTTAAATTAAAGCAATGAATCAGTTTGTATTAGAGGTGGGCAGATCGATCCTAATATCGATAATATTGATACCAATGCTGGTATTGATATTGAACGATCCTCGTGTAAAAAGATCGATACTCAAGCTTTTTTTCTGTCCCGCACGCACTGACTGCTGCGCACGCAGATTCATCAAAGTCTACTCTCTATAAGAGCAGCACTGCACTGTGTCACACAACACGGAGCAGTACACCCTTGTATTGTGGTTTGTCAGCCCTCTACCTCAGGAGATTTTGTTTGAAGTTGTGTTGAGTGATATTTTTTTAAACAAAAATGTTGATTGTGATAATAAAGTGTTTTGTTGTCACATACAATGTTTGGCGAAATTCTATCCTCGGTCTTTTGGATCCTTTGGATCTATGAAGCTTAAATATGAAAAAGTATTGGTATTGGTATTGATATTGGCGATACTGGGCCTGTACTTACTTGATATCGGATCAATACCAAAATTCCCGGTATCACCCACCTCTAGTTTGTATAACTTGAAATGATGCCCCCCCCCCTCCCCCCCAAAAAAATTGATGGGGTGAAAACAATAAAATATGACTTTTTTAAATATGTTTGGCACATCAGTTTTAAAAAAGTGCTTGATGGGTTTTAAAAGGCTGTCAAACTGTGATCGCTGCTTCACCCGCTCAGTTTCAGGCCCAGGGCATGGCAAATTCCCTGCATGTGCGTTTATTTGATTGTTTAAGGGCGATTTCCGGAAACCAAGTTTTTGGACGGCCAGGAGCTGCCTTGTAACAATTACGGGGTTAAATGGCAGTTGGCCACACAGGAGGGCATTTGCCTGCTGGCAGACCCTTTCTGCTCGGCAGGGTCAGAGGTCACAGACTTTTCAGGAAAACTTCATTTCTCAAGCACCGTGAAACAGGTGGAGGGCCGGACAGCCCTGTTTACTTAAACCACACGGAGGGATTAAACCAAAGTATGCGCTCGGTGAGTAGAAGCGGAGTCCTGCAAAGCATTCTGACTTCAAACTGGATTAAATCCGTGCGGGTCGTCTGCCTGATGTGATTATTTATAGAAAATTATCATCACTTCACAAGCAAGTGAAACCCAGATTCTGTGAGATTTTCAATCAGCGAGGTAAGTGAATATGAAAACAAGAGGACGGCTGGGTGAACTCGGCCCTCACTGAACTCACCATTTGAACTGGTTAAAACGTTGGGACCTGGAGCTGAACCCGTCAGGAAAAGCTGAGGTGTTTTGGATTAGGGATCTAAAAGGTATTTGCAGGGTCTAAATCAGACCCACAGGATCGGGCAAAGGTACGCTGAGCGGTGTTTGGGCTGTACCGCGTTCAAACAGAACACCTGCAGGAAGGGCCCACAGCAAAGGCCCAGCAGACTTCATCCTGCAGAGTGACAACAGCTGGGCTGGAATACGGTGCTGTGGCCCAAGGGCAAGGTCACTCAGTGTGGCAGGCCAGGGGGGCGGGGGGGTCCAGCAGACAGATTGTTTTCACTCCACCAGTGGTAACAGCAACCGTGAAGACATTGACTGTGCCAGCTGCAGTCATGGATTTCGAGTGCACAGCCTGACCCCATATTAGTGCTATCAAGGGAAGCTAATGACCAGTGACCTCTGACCTCACCTGAGCTGCTTCCACACAGCAGCCACACAGTGTAAGATGTGTCATTATTCTTCAATGGTCTGAATACGTGCAACATGGGGGTGAAATGTTTACATCAGCCTTTCTCAAAGAGTGGTCCGGGGACCACTGGTGTTTCAGCATCGACCCCTAGTGGTCTGTGAGTATATTGGAAAAATATCACATTTTAAACTAATATATTTTAACCTAAAAGTGTTTCTCAAAATATTTAAAAAAGACTCCAAAGTCTAATAGATAGTGATGTTATACTATTGTAATATACTGTTCGAGTGCTAAGCAGGCCTATTGTTTTTTGATATTTGGGGAGTCTGCAAGTTTTTTTTTTATTGGTTAAGTGGCCCTTAGACTGAAAAAACTCTTAGAAACACTGGTTTATATGGAAAATAGCTGAATGTAATAAAATCATCAGTCAGAATGACAAGGGTGCTACAACCCTTTAATAAGATATTACAGAGGAAAATATTAGGGCCTATTTGCTTCATAAATGCTCAGTCAGATTGCCCTCTACAGGTGGAACGTCATCAGTTGTGTATAAAATCCTCTGAGATATATGTTGTTCTGTTTCTGCGTGGAATTGCCATGCGATCACTTCTGTCGAAAATATAACCACTTTACACTTTGACTTCCACTATGGTTAATCCATACAGGCTCCAAAGTCATTCATTCATTCATAGTAACTAAAGGTTTATCTTTAACCACTTCCTCAGTCATTCCACCTACTTTGGTCCAACATGGATCAAAACTCTTTGAGTTATTTTGTTAAAAAACAGGTGAATATACTCCACTTAAAACAACACACACCTCACAGACCCCACATGTGTCCTGTATCTGTATGGGGATGGAAAAATTATTGACCATTTTGATGGTCAGAAATAAATGATTGCACTTCTATAGCATTTTTGTGTCTTTCTGATGCAGTGAGGCCTCACATTCATCCATTCACATACACACTGATTTCAGCATGTTGCCACTCAAGGATGTTTAGCTTCACAACAAGAGCAATTCTGAAATGAAGGACATAGTTCAAGAGCACCAGCGATTTTCCTATCTGATTCAAGAACTGAACCAATGACCCTCCTGCTTCACTACCAGTCCCTGTTGCCAACTTTGACCCATGAGTCTGAAAAAGCGCAGAAAAAGATGGTGTGACTGCGCTTCTCTGCTATTATTGTTCAGAGCGTCTCTTCTGCTGCATGTTGAGTAGCAAAAATATTAATAGAAAACAATTACTATCAGATTGATGAAGGTCTGAAAATGAAATTGTGCTCAAGCACAGGACCTGTTTTCTACAGAAGCCAAAATAGTAAATCTGATTGTACTGAACAACACAAATGTTTGTATCTCTCTGAACATTTTCATGACAAACGTGAGCAATATATGTGGTGTCACACTACAATTGGGAGAGGTGATGGTCTAGTGGTTAAGGTGTTGGGCTTGAGTCCAGAAGATCATGGGTTCAAATCCCCACCTGACTGGAAAATCACTAAGGGCCCTTGGGCAAGGCCTTTAATCCCCTATTGCTCCCGGTGTGTAGTATGGCAGCACCCTGACAATGGGGTGAATGTGAGGCATAATTGGAAAGCGCTTTGAGCATCTGATGCAGATGGACAAGCGCTATATAAATGCAGTCCATTTATTTAATAATAACAGGAATAATGATGGCTGCAGTTCAACTTCAGTCAATTCAATTGGAGCCGTGAAAACAATGTTTTTTTTACAGATATAGATGAAGATAAAGACGATAAAGGTAAGCTGCACATAGACAAAGATGTCAGCGTGGACTGAAGTGAGTCTCTGCACAAGTATTTTCCAGTTTAGCAAAACTTAAATACCTATAATAATGACTGATTTGATGACTCAAAATGCATGCAACAACAAATAAATGCATGATGATGATGATGATGTTTTTTGTCACTGCCACCACTGTTGGAAATGTTTGGATTAACATTTTTATTTATTGATTGATTTAAGTTATTATTTGGATCAACAGTTTAGTCTACTCAGCATTTGTAGAAGATATAAGAAGATATATCTGCCACGGCTGTGGTTCCCAACCTTTTTAACGTTTTAACGTGGGGACCCCACTCCCCTTATTTTAGGAAAGGTTGAGCCCCCCAGTATGCACACACACACACACACACACTCACCACAAAAGATGTAAGTGATTCATTCCTATTTTTGTTTCTTTCTTTCTTTTAAAAAATTATTTTCCACCTTTTAGTCTTTGGTTCATCCAAAGAAAACCAGTGATCTTTAATTATGATTGAATTAGTTATTATGACTTTGTGTAACATGTGCACTTCTAATTTTGACAATCTTGCAGCAAACAGAACCTTGTGCTCCACCCGTGATCATTGGTGAATAAAAAGATAAAAAGGACACTGAAACAATGCACAAAAATCTCAAATAAAAGAGCTGACAATATAAGAAAAAGGCCCGGAAAGTATTCACGGCACTGCACTTTTTTCCACATTTTGTTATGTTACCGTCTTATTTCAAAATGGATGGAATTAATTTTTTTTCCTCAAAATTCTACACACATTACCCCATAATGTCTTCTTTTTTTTTTTTTTTTTTTTGCAAATTTATTGAAACCAAAACAGTAAGAAATCATATGTACAAAAGTATTCACAGCCTTTGCCATGACGCTCAAAATTGAGCTCAGGTGCATCCTGTTTCCACTGATCAGCCTTGAGATGTTTCTACAGCTTAATTTGAGTCCACCTGGGCTAAATTCAGTTGATTGGATATGATTTAGAAAGACACACCTGTCTACCTATAAAGTCCCACAGTTGACATTCAGAGCACAAACCAACCATGAAGTCAAAGCAATTTTCTGTAGACCTCTGAGACAGGATTGTCTCAAGGCACAAATCTGGTGAAGGGTACAGAAACATTTCTGCTGCTTTGAAGGTCCTAATGAGTACAGTGGCCTCCATCATGTGTAAATGGAAGACATTCAGATCCACCAGAACTCTTCCTAGAGTTGGCCACCCGTCTAAACTGAGCGAACGGGTCAGAAGGGCCTTACTCAGGGAGGTGACCAAGAACCCAATGGTGTCTCATTCAGCGCGCCAGCATTCCTCTGTGGAGAGAAGAGAACCTTCCAGAAGGACAACCATCTCTGCAGCAATCCACAAATCAGACCTGTTTGGGGGAGTGGCCAGACGGAAATCACTCCTTAGAAGGCACATGGCAGCCCACCTGGAGTTTGCTGAAAGGCATCTGAAGGACTCTTAGACCATGAGAAACAAAATTCTCTGATCTGATGAGACAAAGATTGAACTCTTTGCCGTGAATACCAGGTGTCATGTTTGGAGGAAACTAGGCACCATCCCTACAGTGAAGCGTGATGGTAGCAGCATCATGTTGTCGGGATGTTTTTCAGCAGCAGGAACTGGGAGACTCATCATGATTGAGGGGAATATGGATGCAGCAATGTCCAGAGACATCCTGGATGAAAACCTGCTCCAGAGCACTCTTGACCTCAGACTGGACGACGGTTCATCTTTCAGCAGGACAATGACCCTAAGCACACAGTCAAGATATCAAAGGAGTGTTGTCCTTATGGGGTGTTGTGAGTAGAATTTTGAGGGGGGGGGGGGGGGGGACAATTTCACCCATTTTGAAATAAGGCTGTAACATAACAAAATATGGAAAAAGTGAAGCACCGTGAATACTTTCCGGATGCACCATATCTGGGAATTTCCCTCTTCAAGAGGCATTTCTTAACATGTGTGACTTACACTCCTGTGTGACGTATTGTCTGGAAAATACAGTATATTTTATTTATTTTTTTGTTTTATGTTGGTGAAAAATAATTTATAGTTTTTTCAAAATTGTATAGTTAAATTTGGTGTTTTTGGAGCCTTTTAATTTACACATTTGCAATTTACACAGTATGATAGTGATGTGATTGCTATAAATTGTTGAACCCATTTACAATTAGCTACTTTACAAACAGATGTTTAGAAAATGTGATCAAACTGTTTTCATCTGGAACACTTACTGTTGCATTTTCAGGTGAATCTACATAAAGGGGTATCATCATGAATTTTTAAACATTTAAACATGCATTTCCAAATTCTGAAATACTGTCCAAAATACCCCCCCCTTTTATTTTATTTGAATACAAATCTCATCAAAAGTGTTTGGTCTGGCATAGAACAGAAAATGTTAATTTTTAGGCAGATCTAAAAATATAGGCAGGACCAGGAAATTTTAAGATTTTTTTTAATTACTATTCTATAGATGAGGCATTTCAGGCTTTGACAGTGGAATGTGATTTAACGAGTGTCAATCTGAGTGGTAATATTTTGATTATTAGTTAGCCAAGTCTACCTCTACTACAACTCTTACTATAACTATTGACGATAATTTGATATTTAAATAATTCTTGATGAAAAAGTAATTAAATTTCATCTAAATGTCTGCAATAGGTCGGTGTGTGTGATTGCGCCACACACACAGACTCAAACTGAATTCATCCACGGAAGTGTCAGAGTCGACGCGTCCTCGGGCCTAATTGGTCCAGACAGTTAACATCAAAGAAACTGCTCTGCGTTTCTACCACATCCTCACGCTGGAGCTTCTTTATATGTTCAAAAGTTGTAATGAAGGCCATTCTCCATCAGTTCTCTTTGATCTGAAATGACAAAATTTAGCATTTTAATAATTTTTTTTTTTTCATTTGCTGTTTGGTTGTCATCCCCTTTGCTCGTTCTGTCTCCATCTCACTCTCTGCTGGCTTTTATTTTTCCTGTCTATTTGAAACTACATTATTCAACTTATACAAGGTAAATGAGGTCATTCAAAAAAAAAAAAGGAAGAAAATTAAAAGAGAAAACAAACATCACAATGAATTCGGCTGTGAGCCTCATAATGCAACCTCTGACATGCTCTAACATCTGCAACAGATATATAATTAAGCTGTGGGAAACTACCACGGGTTATAATGATTAGCTACGTTTATAGATAGTACAAAGTCAATTATCTGTAGCGTATAAAACATTTTTCTTGGCCATAAACTTCAACTGTGTGGAAATTCCCACATAGCACACTAAAGATGATCATTTCACCTCTTAAACTGGAAGAAGTTTGTTGATTGTGTTTATTGCCATGCGAACCCAAATTGACCAAGGACTATATATATATATTTATATATATGACTATATATATATATATATATATATATATATATATATATATATATATATATATATATGAATAATATATATTTATATATAAATAAATAAATATATATATATAAAAAAAATATAAAAAAGTTTCCATGAACAAGGAACAAAAGAAGATAAATCTTGTAACATTGTCTCTTATAACATAAATTCATAATCATATTCTTCCACCATTTCATCCCCAACACCATCACGTCATCATTCACCAAACATCAAATAAACATCATTAACAATGACCTGTCTTACATTCCAACAATTCCATTCACTTTACTTCCAATTTACTGTATTCCCTCATCATGTATATCCTTATACATCTTTTTTAAACTTATGAACATTTGTAAAAGACTTGATTTCATCATTCAGACCGTTCCAAAGCTTAACTCCGTAAACAGTACACTTCTGTTTCATAGTTGTCTGTTTAAACTTGGTCAAAAAATTATATTTTTTTCTCTGGCAGGCAGCCAGTGTAACAAGACTAAATAAATTTAGTAAAATATCAAGCTTAGCTTTCAACATAAAAAGAGCAATTTTTGAGTCAACAAAATTCTTAAGTTTTCATTGATTGGTTGCGATAAACAGGTTATTAGTAGGCTCTCTATGCCCTTTACACACACACACACACATATATATATATATATATATATATATATATATATATATATATATATATATATATATATATATATATATATATATATATATATATAAAAGACATTTGCCCTGCGATGAAAGTTGCCCATCGTGACATGCTGGGGCATCGCCCGCTGCAGCTGTTAGTTTGTTATAATGAGAAATCAACTGTCTGCAGATCAGCAGCTGAAACCCTGTAACGAGCCGTGAGCGCTAATACTCGAGGATCAGTTGCACTGGATGAGGCAGCTTTATCCAGTTATTAGGGTAATGTAATGGAGTCTCCTAATCCAAACCCACCAAACCCTTCCACTGTAGGAAGCACAATAGTGAGGCAACACGTTATTCCGGAACAACGATGGTTTCACCACTAATGTAGCAGGACACTGACACTTCACACAAGTCCTTCACAGTATCTCAACTAAAATGATTTTCTCCCTTCTTTCTCTTTCCCCCTCGTTCCTCGCTAACTCTCTCTTTCCAACAAACGCGCTCTGGCAGGGCAGATTCTCTGCTGCTTAATGCCAAATTAAACCCCGTCTCTTTTATTTTAAATGAGAAAAGGCAAAAGAGAGCGCTGACAATCTTGATTAGGCCAAAGAGAAGGAGGGGAGAGTGGCCGTGCAAAAATTAGACGATATTAAAAAATATATAACATTACATTAATACCGGCTGGCACAATTGGTGCTAATTGGCAGATAATCCAGCGGCTCTGGGCTGCCTCACGCTTGGTGCACTGTAGGAACAAACCAGGCCTCTTGTCCTCTCCCACCGCAGAGCGGTACTATTGGCAGGACGGGGTCAGAGCGCGGTGGAGGGGGAGGGATTAGCACTTGGCATTGTTGGCTCTTTCCACTGGAACATGACCTTGAGGAGAGTTTGGTTCCCTGCCCCCCCCCCACACCCCCGCTTCCCAATATTCCAGAAACATGAACTTTAATAGGGGCATAATTGGGCTTATTGGAGTGCCAAGTGAAACACATGAAGCGCGGAGACGCCCCGAATAAAACCTGACATTCCAACACCTTTGAATATTTGAACTCACTTTGGATTCGCCATTCATAAGAAAAAAGTTTGTACTATATATACTTACACATTTAGAAGCCCAATAATGCAAATAGCTTTAGAAATTAACCTCAAACGTGGGTACGTTTTTTTTTTTTTTTTTTTTCCGCACACAACAAACCTTGAAACGGAAAGAAAACATTATTCCGAATGAAGTTTTACAGTTTTTACTAACACTTTGGGTCCTGCAACAGCTGTCCCACTGAACATCAATAAAGTGTTCCAAAGCAAGCGAGCCGATCCAAAGGGCTGTGGGAAAGCCGGTAAATGTTATGTGTTTTGAAAATGGTTCTGATAATCTTTAGCCTAATCCCTTAATTGGGAGTCAACACAGTCTCGGGTGAACATACAAAGCTGCTGGCTGGAAGGAACTCGGGACAGAAAGAGCCTCTCGACGGGGACAAATCTACACCTGGGCGCTGAGCGCGCTTTTATTTTTTAAACCATTTTGAGTAGGCTTTCATGCAAGTCCTTGGCTGTGAATGTTCCCATGTTAAAAGCACTACCTATTAAGGTACATCCGAAAGAGATGTATTTCCTCACAGTGTTTGAAGATTTCCCATTTGCATGAAAAAGGGCCGCTGCAAAACTGTAACTTGTGAACTGATCAAAAGCCAGAGGCCATTCTCGAGTTGAATGGCTTTCCCCCTTTGACACGAAAGAGGCTCTCTTGAGGCGCCTTCACAGCGGTGGCCTTGGAGGTTAGGAAAATGTAGCCCCTCAGACCATACGGGACAATTCTCTGGAGTCTGGACAACACTTGAGTGTGCAGCAGTAGAAAAGAGCCGGTTTGTCGCGATGTAGCGGTACTTCAGTGGGCCTCACTAACATTCCATAAGAGGGCTTTTACTTTCCTGCAGACTGCCTTTCATGTTGAGCGCATTGTGTGTCTCTGCAAGTGTGCGCGGCGACAATATAGCTATGTCTGTTTGGACGTTGATTGAATAGAACATTAATACCTTCATCAAGGAGCTTATGTTTTTATGAGCAGATTTGTTGATTTCTCAGCAGCATCTCTGAAAAATTAAACAAATGTATTTTCACCAAACCCTTTGATTAGGTTGAGTCTGAATTACAATAGAAACCTATATTTTGTGGGTCGACCTGCAGAAAGAACTTGGATATGAGACAAAAATAATTTTTAAATACAGATAAGCGGTGATAAATCTACAAATTGTCATTAAATTTTGAAAAAAAGGTTGGACCTACAAAAGATTCCAAGATACAATATAGTTTTTAAGATGAAAGTGGTGGTACTGCCAATTTTTTTTCTTCTTCTTATTATTATTATTAAATGGGGAACAAATCCTGGTAAAAAATGTAAAGTCTGTAAGCGGTAAAGCGGTGTTAAACTGACTGCAGTAAATGTGTATGGAGCCTTTCAAAAGGAGTTTATTCAACTCTTATCATAGAGTAAATGAAGTCTGTTAGAGTTGATGACCCAGACTTAACACAATGATGGAGTTAAAAAATTATATATATATATATATATATATATATATATATATATATATATATATATAAGCCATTACATTTTCACACCGCTTCAAGATTTATTTAAAAAATATTATTTATTATTATTATTATTAATTTACTTTACAGATTAACTACTATCAAAGTGAAAAAGAAAACAATTTAAACCACAAATAGCAAACAAACTAATAAATAATAAATAAACACATTATTATTATTATTATTATTATTATTATTATTGTTGTTGTTATTATTATTATTATTATTATTATTACAATAATAATAAGACTGGTGTCCTGTTCTCCAACCCCCCCCCCCCCCCCCCCATGACAATTAACTGGATTATGCAGAATAGAAAATTAATGAATAAATAATATTAGTAATAAAAACAATAATAATGAGCTATTTGGGCTTGACAGAGTTACAAGTATGTATCATATAATAAGTGACATTCTACTCTTAAAATTACAATGAACACCACAGCAATACACACTTTTTCAAATTCAGTCCACAGTAAACACATGCTTTCCTAGTTTATAATGACACTTTTTGTTGAAAAAGTTACAGTTTACATTGTGTTCAAGACTTTATGAAACCTAAGAAAGTATCAGTGTTTAAAGCAAAATGAATCTCTGAACAGGGGTCGCTGAGGTCACACACAGTATCCTCGTCTTCTAAGTGCAGCGATAAGAAGCTGTGCTGTTTGTTATTTTTAGCAGGGCTTTTGAATTTGTTTTGACTGTGTGTGGGAGCAGTTGCGCAGAGCTATTGAGTGTTGTTTTGGCCGGAAGGACGCTGACACGGGGTGAACGCTTCCCCGTCATGCAGCGAGGTGTCGGCCGAGGAGCGGGCGCACAGACCGATGGTCAGTGCAACCCAACCAGGATACACACAGACCCTTCATCCAAGGTCCCGCTTTCTCACTCAGCTGGTTTCACTTAGAGAACACGGAGCGAGGGCGTGGGTGGGGGGTGGGGGGGGTCACGGGGTCATACCATGACCTCATCAAATTAGCCCCAACCGAGTGAGGTGTTTAGCACGAGTTAAAACAAGTAATCTGAAGGGCATTAAATGCAAATGCGACGACCATATGCCCACTTCAAACACGGACAGCTCCCATCCTGCCGCGCACCCCCTCTCGCCTTCTCACATACACACAGCGGAACCTTTCACATGTCCCCCGCAGCGGGGCCCTGGTACTATGACAATGAGTTTCTGTCAGGCCGACCAGGTGCAAAACATTTCAACTGCACTGACCCCGCCCCAAGCCACTTGTTATCTATTAAAAGAACATTTGCAATAAACAGCCTGAAACTAAAACACCATTTGCCAATGAGAGCCTGTATCGCTTATATATATGTATTATGTGCATCTTTATCAGCGAACTTAAGCGTGGAATGTGGAAATGAAGGGGGAGATGCTTCGAAAGATTATCCAGCAGTTCAGGAAGAAGAAACAGTGGGGGGATAATTTTGCTGTGCTTCATAAACGCTACACTCTGTGCTCCTGTTAGTGGGAGCGCTGGGCTTGTCAGGCTGTGAAGATTGAGGGTGAAGGCTGATTTTGCCCCCTCGGGCGGTGGCCAGGCAAGGAACATGTGGCAGCTCACATGTGCTAATAAGCACCTGTGGAGAAGGGGGAGCGGGAGCACAAAAGCCCCGCCGGGCTCTGCAGCCGTGCCACCTGCACAGACCTCCACCGTGCTTCTGAATCACAGACGCTGCTGGGAAACCTCACAAACACAGCGAGCACGCTGCTGAAAAACTGACAAACTCAACCCCATTGATGACAACTTTAGGTTCTATTCAAAAAAACATTTTATGTGCTCTTCTATCACTGCAGTGTGTTTTAAAGCTCATTTATCAAGCAAAAACTGAAATGTCCTAAAAGTGTTACATACACATTGTTCTTTTTGTTAGTTTCCACAAGTGACAGTTTACGTTAAGGCCAGACCTAGCAATTATTGCGTCTCATATGTATATATATATATATATATATATATATATATATATATATATATATATATATATATATATATATATATATATATATATATATATATATATATATATATATATATATACGAGGTCTATTAGAAAAGTATCCGACCTTATTATTTGTTTCAAAAACCATATGGATTTGAATCACGTGTGATTACATCAGACATGCTTGAACCCTCGTGGGCATGCGAGAGTTTTTTCACGCCTGTCGGTTACGTCATTCGCCTGTGGGCAGTCTTTGAGTGACGAGTGGCCCACCCTCTCGTCGTTTAGGAATGGCTCAGAGACTGCTGCTTTGTTTGATAAAATTTTTTTCAAAACTGTAAGGCACAACTGAGTGGACACCATTCGATAAATTCAGCTGGTTTTCGTTGAACATTTTAACGCCTGATGAGAGATTTTGGTCTGGTAGTGTCACCGTAAGGACGGCCCACGGCGCCTGACGGCGATCTGCGCTCTGAGGCGGCGTCATCTCGCTGTTTCAAGTTGAAAACTTCCACATTTCAGGCTCTGTTGACCCAGTAAGTCGACAGGAAAAACACCTCCGTTGGAAACCTTAATGGGCAAGTTGGAACATGCCCAAGCTGTTAAACAATTTCTCAGTTATTCACTTGTTGAAAGCCATCAACAGCCGCCTGAATTTTACAAATGGTTTTCAAAACGGAGGTGTTTTTCCTGTCCTATCTGCACACAGATTCACAGCGTCATCACGGAAACGATTCGGCGAATTTGCGCGCACGTTCTTTCATTACAAAATGTCCTTTAACAGTGGAATTGTTAAAGGCTCCTCAACCCGCGTCTGACGGAACCCAGCGCTAAAATAACCAGAAAGCGGTTCCAATAACAAAAACAATTTATTTTGTCACCCTCTGGTGCATAATAAAGTGCAGAAACTAAAACAGCGTCTTTCTGGTGGAGTGAAGGCTGGCACGCTCTCCAGCGCCCAAAAGGATCGAAGCCCGGCGCTTCTGGACTCACTATTACCGCCAAACACCCCCCAGGTGGACACGACAAACCGACTCTCTGCGAAGGATAGAAGAGGTGAGGTAAGTCAGCAGTTACAACTAATATCCTTCAAAAGACACACACTATCAGCAACACATTCAGGTCTGTATTTTAAGCTTTATGCAAATGAGCAGCTTCTCACAACAGGTGGAGGATCACTTGTCCGCACGCCACAGCAGTGAGAAGCAAGCTGCACAATTCTCATCACAATTCAAATATACTGCGTAACAAAATACCAAGTTACTATCAACAAGTAGTCAAACAATTAATCACCTCTGATGTGTGCTGACAGCATGTGTCCCTCACCCTTCCTGCTTCACAGGCTCGATGTGTCAAACCAGGCGCGGTCCTCAGCGTCTCACAAACGAACATCACAAGGTCGAGTTCCCGGCAATTCTGCTTGAATCACACATGGCTTAAATGCAGAACGCCATCTAATTATCTTCTTCAGCTGAAAGTCTTTAAGGTTGTATGTGAGCACCATCCACAGGTGCTGCACATAATGTTGATGAGGGTGAAGAACTCTTCAGCCAGCACCTTCTCCACAGACAAATCAGTTTTCATGCCACCTGGAGAGCAAAGAAAAGAAAAGAACACCAAAATGTCCAGCCACACCCCCCAACACACAACAGGAATGTCCGCATAAACTCCTCATGCCGGCCTCTTCTGAATCTTCTCTGTTCTCTCACGATGTCCTGGGTCAACAGAGCCTTAAATTAGGATGATTTCAGCTCGAAACAGCCAGACGACGTCGCCTGGGAGCGATGTTCGACGTCCCTCTCCGTGGGAAGTCCTTAAAGCGACAGAAACACCCCATAATCTCTCATCAGCCGTTAAACTTTTCACCAAAAACCAGCTGAATTTCTCGAATAATGTCCACTCGGATATCCGTCACAGGTGCAGAAAAAAGTTTGATAAAGCAACACGCGCCGTCTTGAGCAGCGTCTCAAACAAAGGAATTCAGCCGAGAGTGCTGGACCAGTGCTCACTCAAAGCCTGCCCACAGGGAAATGACGTCACCGACACGTGTGAAAAAACTCACGCATGCGCACGAGGGTTCGAGCATGATTGGTGTAATCGCATGTCATTCAAATCCATATAGTTTTTTTTTTATAAAACTGCCGGTTAGTTTTATAAGATACCTCGTATATATATATATAGTAAAATCGTAGAAAAAGCAAAAGATACAATTTCAATTTCTCAAACACCGACCCTGGCTGAGAGAGGCCATAACACTTCCAAATTAAAACAAAACTGCAGAAACAATAAATGAAAAAAACAAAACCCAAAAAACACCTGCATCAGTTCAACAAGAGTTGCACAAAAAAGCAAAAAATATAAAGTACAGCATGCAACAACTTAATTTGGTAATGTGTCTGATGCACATTCACATAACGCATGCAAAAACATGCAGGTTGCAAATAGCCACAACACAGTAGAAGTAATAACAGCACAAAAAAGTTCATTGAGTAAAATACGAGGTCTGTTAGAAAAGTATCCGACCTTTTTATTTTTTGCAAAAACCTGATGGATTTGAATCACGTATGCTTGCATGAGCCAAATTTTTTCACGCCTGTTGATTGCATCATTTGCTGGTAAGCAGCCTTTGTGTGAGGATGGGTGTAGTCTCTCGTCGGATTTTCATTTCAAGGAAAATGGCGGAACGACTGGAGCAGCGCGACTGCATCAAATTTTGCCAGAAACTGGGTGACAGCCAGATGGAAACCATTCAGATTATTCACACGGCTCTCGGTGATGATCCTGTGGGCATCACACAGATTATTAAGGAGAGGTACAACCGGTTTAAAGATGGCCGCACAACGGTGGAGAGCGAGCCACGCTCCGGTCGGCCATTGACATGCTGAAATGACCAGATCATTCCAAAGTGAACGCTGTGGTGATGCAGGACCGTCGTGCGACTGTCCGAGAAATTGTGGAAGAGATGGACATCAGCACTTTTTCGGCACATTCCACTGTGACAGATGATTTGGCCATGAAAAGAGTGGCTGTGAAATTCTTTCCTGAAGCTTCTGACGGCGGAGCAAAAGCAACTCTGTGTTGAAGTCTCACAGGACATGCTGGACATGCGAGCAGTGTTGCATGTTTGTGTGTGTCACCTGGAATTTGACTGACACCTGTCGCGAGAGAGATCGAATGGGCTCTCACAGGGCAGAGATCCTGAGGCCCATTGTTGTGCCATACATCCAAGAACATCACCTCATGTTGCAGCAGGATAATGCACGGCCCCATGTTGCAAGGATCTGTACACAATTCTTGGAAGCTGAAAATGTCCCAGTTCTTGCATGGCCGGCATACCCACCGGACATGTCACCCATTGAGCATGTTTGGGATGCTCTGGACCGGCGTATACGACAGCGTGTACCAGTTCCTGCCAATATCCAGCAACTTCGCACAGCCATTGAAGAGGAGTGGACCAACATTCCACAGACCACAATTGACAACCTGATCAACTCTATGCGAAGGAGATGTGTTGCACTGCATGAGGCAAGTGGTGGTCACACCAGATACTGACTGGAATCCCCCCCCCCCCAATAAAACAAAACTGCACCTTTCAGAGTGGCCTTTTATTGTGGGCAGTCTAAGGCACACCTGTGCACTAATCATGGTGTCTAATCAGCATCTTGGTATGGCACACCTGTGAGGTGGGATGGATTATCTCAGCAAAGGAGAAGTGCTCACTATCACAGATTTAGACTGGTTTGTAAACAATATTTGAGGGAAATGGTGATATTTTGTATGTGGAAAAAGTTTTAGATCTTTGAGTTCATCTCATACAAAATGGGAGCAAAACCAAAAGTGTTGCCTTTATATTTTTGTTGAGTGTATATATATATATATATATATATATATATATATATATATATATATATATATATATATATAGTTTTGATGATTAATCAAACATTAAAGAAGCTGAAGGGACAGTACAGTGACTTAGTGGTTAGCACTGTTGCCTCACAGCAAGAAGGTCATGGGTTCAATTCCCTCCTGTGGCCCTTCTGTCCTTCTTCATATGTGGCCCTGTGACAGACTGGTATCCTGTTCAGGGTATATCCTGCCTCACGCGCTATGACTGCTGGGATAGGTTCCAGCCCCCCCGTGAACCCCAGTTGGACTAAACGGTTGAAGATGAGCAAGTGAGTGAAAATAGCTGACAACATTTTGCTGCTGTTCGACTCATTGATGAGTCTAATAATCCTTCCAGCTGTACAACATTTTCAATACATCTGACTGATTTATGCCTTTCTGACATAAACCGTCTATGGACATCGGTTTTAATGTGGCTCCTGTGCACAAAACTTTCAGTGCTGCTAAATAACATTTTTACAATGTCTCATGAGTGGTGCATTCAGGCCCCTTGCACACTTGCATAAAAGTCCCACTTGTTCTGTGTTGATAGTGTGTGTGCATGTGTGTGCGTGCATGCTTGCTTGCACGCATTTCCAGCCTTCATCTCATTGAAAATGGTGCACAGCTGCTGACGAGGAATGTGAAAGCAAAAAAAAAAAAAGGGAAAAAAAGGCGACATTGTGGGAGAGCGCCCTCCTGTCAATCAAATAAATTTTATTACATTTCTTTAAGCTGTGAAAGCATTTGTAAAAAGAAAACTTCTTCATGTGTCCTTTATGACGCCCAGCTCACCTCAGTCGCAATCACACTGATTTTTCTTCAAATTAGGGTTGAAAAACTGTTTTATTTATTTTCTCTCTTGCGGGAAGAGACACCCTTAATCCACCCAGAGTTCTTTTTACAAAACCATATAAAATGTTAAACTTCTGTGAGTTTTCAGGGAGGCTTTGTTTGAGTTTACAAGAAGAAAGACATTAACAATGAGTACAAATTAATTCTTCACGTGTTCTGCCTCTTGTCAGTAATGGATCTCAGGAGCACATGGTTACATGTGCGAGAAACACGCAAATACCTAAATGTCGACTTAAAGAATCCGTCTCTCCGCTGGATGAAGCTTACTATTTCTCTCATGTGCATGCTCTGTAAACCACAAAGAAATCTGCCGTGATTTAGAAAATATGCAGCTCTGTAATCTTGAAAGATCTGATTTGAGCCATGAGGGATGTACTGAGGGATGCATTTCTCAATGGTCAAATGGAGAAAAGCTGATCAGCCTTTGGTGATTTATGAGATTTCATATTTTTCACATCTGGATTTCATATACAGAGAAATATTTAAGACACCACTTTACTAATCTCTGTGTACTTTATTGGCAATATGACTGCGGCGCCGCAAGTACCTTCGCTTTGACGAGCGAGCAAGTCGATGCCAGAAGTCCATGCGGACGCAACGTGTGTGGGCGCTACCGTGGAGGCAGCGATGAGCCGACACGTGGTCTCAGCGCGGCAAACAATTTCAAAGGCAAACGAAAAATGTTTTCATTCAATATTAGAAGGATGTGTTCGACTTTTATTGAAACTGTATATTCCCCTCACTTAAAATGGCACTTCAAAATGAACTTTTCTCACAGTTACCCGAAATGTTATTAATAAAATTCCCCATTCCAGTTTTAATTGAAGCCTCGACGCAACGGCGCACTCGAGAGTGAAGTTGATATTAATTTCTTCTTGAAGAAATTAGCCCGCGTCAGCAGAGGAGTTATCAAGCGACATTAGGAGATATCGTGCATTTGGGTTGGTGCTTCTCAGCTTTCGGCTCCGAGAGTCTGAAGCATTTGTTTGACTCAATTACAAATATACGCCATTAATGGAATGAATTCACATCATCAGCAAATTACAGAGTTTAATTCTGTGTTTGGTCTTAATGATTAACACAAGTTCTTCAATACCATTTTTTAAAGATCCATAAGCTTTAGAATTTATCTCATAATTGACACCACCCCATTTCTTTCCACAGAGTGTTGCTGACTTTGACAGAACGTAATATGTAACTCAAATTATTCTCATTGCTTGATGTGAAACTGTGGTGAGGCTCCTGCATTCTGCACCTGAGAGATACCGACGCAATTAAATGCATGAACAAATTTTACCTTTTTAAGAGACACCATGAGAAAACACCATGATAACAATAATTTGGTGTATCCCTCGCTTCTACAGGAAAAAGAGCCCTCGTGCACCTACTGTGCACTCCTTATACTTCACAAATTGTGAGAAACTCTAAACAATCTGGTGTATTTTTAGTGGAATAAGTACAAAATAAAAGTGAAATTGTGTCAGAAAATACAAAGGAGGGCTCTGTAACTGAAAAATCACCAGCACAGTGCTTCTAAGAATAAAACTTTAATAATAATTACTTTATTAGGTACTTTATACAGTTACGTTATACAGTTCCTTCATTGGCAGCTTTATGCACTTACTTTATTAGCAGGTGCAGACAAATTGTAACTAATGAATTAATATAACTAATAAGGTAACTGGTAATCTAACTTGGTTACTCTTAAGATTGAGTAATTAGCAAAGTAACTAATCAGCAATGTAAATAATAGCTTCAATTTTGAAATTAACCAAGTTAGATTGGTAGTTACCTTATTAGTTACATTCAGCAGTTGCCGTAACTGTGTAAAGTAATTGTAAAATGTAACTAACAAGTAACTAATAAAGTAACGTTTCAAAGTAAAGGTGCCTTGACACTTGCATGAATTTTGGCTCTGCACTCCCGCGCAATTCGTCTTGACAATGCCACCTGCTCTGTTCCTCAGCTGGATGCTGCATATATAAAATAATTATTTCATAGCAGATTAATCATTTTCTCTCAGAGTTTGGCTGATGAAAACACCTCTAATCGCTTACAGACTCACAGAGGGCCGTTTCATCTGCAGCTTTTTCTCTCTCTCTCTCTCTGTCTCTCTCTCTCTGTCTCTCTCTCTCTCTCTCTCTCTCTCTCTCTCTCGTGCACTTCATGGTGCGGAGAACACATTTGAAATAGTCTAAAAGGTAGTTATTTGTAATATTTATATTGTAATTGCTTGGTAAAACAATTGCATTTTCATTCCTTCTTATGACTGTAAAATTATGTTTATTATAGATTTAACATCTCGTTATAATCGTTCAGATGAGCTGCGCTTTGATGCGGTGCACTGACGCAATCACTCACACTGACACTTTTTTAATTGTTTGCGCAATGTTCATGTGAAGTTCACGTTATTAATGCGTGACAGCAATTTTGAACATTTCAAAATTTTCTTTGCACACTTGCATGAAGCCCCACACAGTTTACAATGGTATACAGTGAGTTTACTCTCCTACATCGCAGATTGCATACCAGTGCATGGATCAAATTCATGCAAGTGTCAAGGCACCTTAACTGTGGCAACACTGGTGTTTATGTTATGCTCTGTGGTTGTCTCATATGTCCGGTGTGCGTGTCTCCCCCATCTGTTGTGTGCCGTTCCTCATCCTTGCCTCTTGTGTGTATATGTGTGTGTGCCATTCGTCTCCTGGCCTCCTGTGTGTGTGTGTGGGTCGTGTGCGGTGCCTCCTCTATGTCTTGTGTATATGTTGTGTGCAGTCCCTTTGTGTGTCATTTATGATTCTGTTTCGGTCCTGTTCCCAGTCCTGTGTCACAGTGTCATTCTTTCATTTCTTGTATGCTTTTATTATTTCTGAGTTCCATGTTGTTTTTCTGTTTTATTCTGTTTTTTTTTTTCATAGTTTGATTCTGATTGTCATTTTTGTTTAATCACCTTGTTATTTCTTTCATACTGATTTTCACTCTGCTGCACTTAGTCACCTTGTAGTTGTCACTTATTTCCATATTTTTATTTCCCTTCGTCTGTGGTTATGTTTGCTTAGTTTTATTTATTTTTCCACTCACCCGTTGATGTCTGTTGTGTTATTTATTCACCAGTTATTGTCAGATTAGTTCTTTGTCACCTATTGTTTCTATGTATTTCCATGTGTGTTTTTGTTTCCTGTCCTCGTTTCACACACCTGTTCTCCTTAGTTATTTTTGTATTTAAGCACACTTGTTCAGTTGTCCCTCGGCGGTTCATTGATTGCCTTCGTTATGGTCATTTACGTTCCCTTGTCTGCTCTGCGCCTCGTATTGTGAGTATTCTTGTGATCTCTGGACATTCCCTGTTTCTCGTCTAGTTATTCCTGGCTTTTTGTAAGTTGTTCTCTCTGCTGTCAATTGGACTTTTTGCCTCCAGTGTTTGTGGATACCTTTTGTCGTCTCAAACTGTTGTACGGTTCTCACCTGGCTCAGCCAATAAATCATAGACTTTTTGTCAAATCCCTTGAGTTTTTCCCGTGTCTGCAATTTTGGGTTCAACATTTACCACAAACCTTAACAATTTTGGTGAGAACTACTTTTTCGTTTGAGATTGTGAACCGTATTAAATGAAAATAATCCTTTCCTTGAGACTTTTGTCCTCAGTGGAGCAGAAGTCTTTGATAGTGCTTCCATGTTTTATCCCCTCACCCCTTCCCCAACTCTAAGAAATAGCTTCAAACGTAAAGGATCCTGATGAGCACTTTTAGCAAAGGATGCATAGCAGGAGCATGAGATCAACCCCTGGATTATTCTGTCCTCTGTTGAAAAGCTGCCCTCTCAGCTCTTGGCCCGGGTATAATACCTATTGGTTGCCACAAGGAACACTGTTCAGATTAAGTGGTGGCCCTTTCACGTATGCAACAAGTGACAAAGGAGGAGATTGGGCAGCTAACCTGCTGTTTAGATAAATAAAGGTACTCTATCAGCTCTAATAATTGCTAACCCTCTCTCCTCTTGCCCCATTGTCCACTAACAAGTGCTGCTTGGCCTCCTCCTAATTGCTGACAGATTTGATTTTTCACTGAGGGCAGGAGCTCTGTTTGTGGCCTTTACACCAAGTAATTAACCCCCAACCCCCCAATCCCAACCCCCAACCCCCCAATCCCGCCCCCCAACCCCACCGCCGCCACCTATTTGTCATCTCCTTCCCCTAAATCCTCCACTTCTTTCTCTTTCTCAAACCAAACCACATTTCTTCGTCCATCGACTCTCTTTGATAGTTTCTTTTGATGATTATAAAGGCTGTTATCCGATGTGAGTGGCTGACACACAGTGCTTACATTTTTATAAACAGACATGGGGGGGCATTTTGTGCTAATTTGGTTTAACATCAGTTTGGATGAAAACTTTGTTTTTAATTTGTGATTTGAAGTTCCACTCGTAATACTGGTGGAATGTCACAATGGTCACTACTTAGATTGCTTTGATTTTGTCTACACTGTATGCACTAAAACAATATAGACAAATCAATAATGTTTCTCATTACAGCTTTGATAACATTACAGATAACATTCAGATTTGTAATACACTTTCATTAAATTAATATCAGCCATGAATGACTGCATGGGTCTTTATTTACAGTTAAAACAAAACCAAAACAGATTGCAGAATTGAAAGTTACGACTGAGTTTTAGGGCCACATTGAATTTCTTTTTTTTGGACTTCAAGAATAAAGTCGTAATATTATGAGAAAAAAGTCACAATATTACGAGAATAAAGTTATAATATTACGACAAAAAGTTGTAATATTACGAGAATAAAGTCGTAATTTTATGAGAAAAAAGTCGTAATATTACAAGAAAAAAGTCAAAATATTATATTATTATATTATGACTTTTTATGACTTATGAATTTTCATAATATTATGACTTTATTCTCGTAAAATTACAAATTTATTCTCGTAATATTACGACTTTATTCTCGTAAAATTACGACTTTATTCTTGTAATATTACGACTTTATTCTCGAAGTCTTAAAATTACGACTTTATTCTCATAATATTATGACTTTATTCTTGAAGTCCAAAAAAAAAATTCTATGTGGCCCTAAAACGCCATCGTAGAAAGTAGGTGGCATCAACATTGATAAATAACATGGGTCCTATATTGATGATGTACTATATTGCAATGCAATGTCTAAAGCGCATATAGAGATTGCATTTAGTGTGTGCTTAACTCGACTTTGTTATTTACACAGTACGTAATCTGTGCCCAGAACAGTGCAAAGGCCAAACAGGTTATAATTAATTATTCCTGGGTTTGTTTCTGTCATAACATCAATTAATTAATTAATCTTTTATCTTTAACAACTGGGTGTGCTAGTACCTGTGGTGTTGCTATTAAAATTGCAGAGACAAATGAGAAGTTTTCCGTGGAGGAAAGAAACCTGTGCACACAAAGAATCAAAGCGTGCAAGCATTAGATTTAGGAAAGCAACCACCACAGCTCCCTGAGGTGAAGCAGTCTCAACAATACATTTCTCAATATAACTTTTCACACCACATTCAGATATACAATGTCAAATCAGAAAAAAATTGGTACATTAAATGCAAATAATGAATAAACAAAAAAAATGCTGTGATTCTTAGATTTACTTGGACTTCTGTTTCATTTCAGACAGTATAAACTCCCAAAATATTTAATGTTTTGTGTGATCAAGTTAATCTCATTTGTTCATATACATCCATTTCCTCCATTTCAGACCTGGTACATATTCCAAAAAGGTTGAGACATGGGCAGTTTAAGCCTGGTAATGAGGGGAAATACTGTAAGTTAAGTATAGATGTCATTTCGAACAGGTCAACTGGTCATGTTACATTGTAACAATCACTTGTTGATTGTTAAAGGTGATTAAAGGTTAAGAGCCAGATGAGATTGAACTTACAATGACAGATGACACTAATTGGTGTAATTCATTTTATGACCAACATATGATTTTTAGTGGATAATTAAGTGACTAAATTCAACCTCTTTTCACTCCGTGCCTTTCTTTGTACACTTAGATTATGTGCTGCGTAATTTCAAAGTGGTGTTTGCCACACCCCAAATACTTTTGCATTATGTGATATAGCCCATGCTATAGATTGTCATCATAGGGCCCAAAGTCCTTCTAGTGGGAACCACATATTCTCCAGAAACATACCTCATTTATCAGTGTTGCACAGAAAAGCTTCAAATCCATTCAAAGAACATTTTAAATGTTTACACACACACACACACACACACACACACACACACACACACACACACACATTTGGTCATCAAATGTTTCTGCACATCATAAAAACACCTGTCTGTAGTTTATCTTAAAAAATCAGACATATTCTCGTGCACATGAAGTGTCATTGCACCAAAAAATAATTTTGATTGTTAATGATTCAGATTTACCTGCTTTGATATCAGACTTGCATCACCCCCCCCCCCCCCCCCCCCCGCTACGATCACAAATATAAAGATTAATAACCAAATCTGAAGAACCAATTTCTCTATCCTCAGTGGGAAAATTGCAGAATTTAAACTTACAGTTTAAGAATAACATTTTCGAAAGTGTCTTTGCAATGACAAATAATACCAACCTGCAGGCAATACAATATAAAATTATTATATTGATTTCATTAAGCTGGACAAAAAATGTTTAAAATGTGTTTGGCAAAGACTGACACTTGTTCGCACTGCACGCAAGGAGTTCCAGATTCTTACCTCTATGCTCTCTGGAACTGCACACCCATCAAACACTTTTCGAAAAAGGCCATGGAGCATTCAATTTATTCATTTTATTTATACAGCGCCAAATCACAACAAACCTGCCTGAAGGTGCTCCACACGAGTAAGGTCTAACCATCAGGTTCCAAAAACAGAGTTTTCAGTTTTAGAAGTATTTATTTCTTGCTAGCTTTTGCATAACATATGACACAGAGGTTATATTTACTCAAAATCGAAACAGAGTTTTACAGCTAGCTACCAGCCTGTGACGTCACCATGCTAATGTCCATGAAATGTCTTTGTAAATACGTTCAAACGTGTTATAAGCACAGTTTTAGAAGTGTTTATTTCTCGCTAACTTTTACATAACATATGACACAGAGATTATATTTACTCACAAACAAGAGTTTTACAGCTAGCTACCAGCCTGCGACATCACCATGCTAATGTCCATGAAATGTCTTTGTAAATACGTTCAGACGTGTTATAAGCACAGTTTTAGAAGTGTTTATTTCTCGCTAAGTTTTACATAACGTATGACACAGAGGCTATATTTACTCACAAATGAAACAGAGTTTTACAGCTAGCTACCAGCCTGTGACGTCACCATGCTAATGTCCATGAAATGTCTTTGTAAATAAGTTCAAACGTGTTATAAGCACAGTTTTAGAAGTGTTTATTTCTCGCTAACTTTTACATAACATATGACACAGAGGTTATATTTACTCACAAACAAGAGTTTTACAGCTAGCTACCAGCCTGCGACATCACCATGCTAATGTCCATGAAATGTCTTTGTAAATAAGTTCAGACATGTTATAAGCACAGTTTTAGAAGTGTTTCTTTCTCACTAACTTTTACATAATGTATGACACAGAGGTTATATTTACTCACAAACAGAGTTTTACAGCTAGCTACCAGCCTGTGACATCACCATGCTAATGTCCATGAAATGTCTTTGTAAATAGGTTCAGACGTGTTATAAGCACAGTTTTAGAAGTGTTTCTTTCTCGCTAACTTTTACATAACATATGACACAGAGGTTATATTTACTCACAAACGAAACTGAGTTTTACAGCTAGCTACCAGGCTGTGATGTCACCATGCTAATGTCCATGAAATGTCTTTGTAAATAAGTTCAGACGTGTTATAAGCACAGTTTTAGAAGTGTTTCTTTCTCACTAACTTTTACATAACGTATGACACAGAGGTTATATTTACTCACAAACAGAGTTTTACAGCTAGCTACCAGCCTGTGACATCACCATGCTAATGTCCATGAAATGTCTTTGTAAATAGGTTCAGACATGCTATAAGCACAGTTTTAGAAGTGTTTATTTCTCGCTAATTTTTACATAACATATGACACAGAGGTTATATTTACTCACAAACGAAACTGAGTTTTACTGCTAGCTACCAGGCTGTGATGTCACCATGCTAATGTCCATGAAATGTCTTTGTAAATAAGTTCAGACGTGTTATAAGCACAGTTTAAGAAGTGTTTATTTCTCGCTAAGTTTTACATAACATATGACACAGAGGCTATATTTACTCCCAAACGAAACAGAGTTTTACAGCTAGCTACCAGCCTGTGATGTCACCATGCTAATGTCCATGAAATGTCTTTGTAAATAAGTTCAGACATGTTATACGCACAGTTTTAGAAGTGTTTATTTCTCGCTAGCTTTTACATAACATATGACACAGAGGTTATATTTACTCACAAACGAAACAGAGTTTTACAGCTAGCTACCAGCTTGTGACGTCACCATGCTAATGTCCATGAAATGTCTTTGTAAATAAGTTCAGACGTGTTATAAGCACAGATTTAGAAGTGTTTATTTCTCGCTAACTTTTACATAACATATGACACAGAGGTTATATTTACTCACAAACAAAACAGAGTTTTAAAGCTAGCTACCAGCCTGTGACGTCACCATGCTAATGTCCATGAAATGTCTTTGTAAATAAGTTCAGACGTGTTATAAGCACAGTTTTAGAAGTGTTTATTTCTCGCTAACGTTTACATAACATATGACACAGAGGTTATATTTACTCACAAACAAAACAGAGTTTTACAGCTAGCTACCAGCCTGTGACGTCACTATGCTAATGTCCATGAAATGTCTTTGTAAATAAGTTCAGACGTGTTATAAGCACAGTTTTAAAAGTGTTTATTTCTCGCTAATTTTTACATAACATATGACACAGAGGTTATATTTACTCACAAACAAAACAGAGTTTTACAGATAGCTACCAGCCTGTGACGTCACCATGCTAATGTCCATGAAATGTCTTTGTAAATAGGTTCAGACGTGTTATAAGCACAGTTTTAGAAGTGTTTATTTCTTGCTAATTTTTACATAACATATGACACAGAGGTTATATTTACTCACAAACAAAACAGAGTTTTGCAGCTAGCTACCAGGCTGTGATGTCACCATGCTAACGTCCATGAAATATCTTTGTAAATAAGTTCAGACGTGTAATAAGCACAGTTTTAGAAGTGTTTATTTCTCGCTAACTTTTACATAACCTATGACACAGAGGTTATATTTACTCACAAACGAAACAGAGTTTTACAGCTAGCTACCAGCTTGTGACGTCACCATGCTAATGTCCATGAAATGTCTTTGTAAATAAGTTCAGACGTGTTATAAGCACAGTTTTAGAAGTGTTTATTTCTCGCTAACTTTTACATAACATATAACACAGAGGTTATATTTTCTCACAAACGAAACTGGGTTTTACAGCTAGCTACCAGGCTGTGATGTCACCATGCTAATGTCCATGAAATGTCTTTGTAAATAAGTTCAGACGTGTTATAAGCACAGTTTTAGAAGTGTTTATTTTTCGCTAAGTTTTACATAACATATGACACAGAAGTTATATTTACTCACAAACAAAACAGAGTTTTACAGCTAGCTACCAGCCTGTGACGTCACCATGCTAATGTCCATGAAATGTCTTTGTAAATAAGTTCAGACGTGTTATAAGCACAGTTTTAGAAGTGTTTATTTCTCGCTAACGTTTACATAACATATGACACAGAGGTTATATTTACTCACAAACAAAACAGAGTTTTACAGCTAGCTACCAGCCTGTGACGTCACTATGCTAATGTCCATGAAATGTCTTTGTAAATAAGTTCAGACGTGTTATAAGCACAGTTTTAAAAGTGTTTATTTCTCGCTAATTTTTACATAACATATGACACAGAGGTTATATTTACTCACAAACGAAACAGAGTTTTAAAGCTGGCTACCAGCCTGTGATGTCACCATGCTAATGTCCATGAAATATCTTTGTAAATAAGTTCAGACGTGTAATAAGCACAGTTTTAGAAGTGTTTATTTCTCGCTAACTTTTACATAACATATGACACAGAGGTTATATTTACTCACAAACGAAACAGAGTTTTAAAGCTGGCTACCAGCCTGTGATGTCACCATGCTAATGTCCATGAAATATCTTTGTAAATAAGTTCAGACGTGTAATAAGCACAGTTTTAGAAGTGTTTATTTCTCGCTAACTTTTACATAACATATGACACAGAGGTTATATTTACTCACAAACAAAACAGAGTTTTACAGATAGCTACCAGCCTGTGACGTCACCATGCTAATGTCCATGAAATGTCTTTGTAAATAGGTTCAGACGTGTTATAAGCACAGTTTTAGAAGTGTTTATTTCTTGCTAATTTTTACATAACATATGACACAGAGGTTATATTTACTCACAAACAAAACAGAGTTTTACAGCTAACTACCAGCCTGTGACGTCACCATGCTAATGTCCATGAAATGTCTTTGTAAATAGGTTCAGACGTGTTATAAGCACAGTTTTAGAAGTGTTTATTTCTTGCTAATTTTTACATAACATATGACACAGAGGTTATATTTACTCACAAACAGAGTTTTACAGCTAGCTACCAGCCTGTGACATCACCATGCTAATGTCCATGAAATGTCTTTGTAAATAGGTTCAGACATGCTATAAGCACAGTTTTAGAAGTGTTTATTTCTCGCTAACTTTTACATAACATATGACACAGAGGTTATATTTACTCACAAACAAAACAGAGTTTTAAAGCTAGCTACCAGCCTGTGACGTCACCATGCTAATGTCCATGAAATGTCTTTGTAAATAAGTTCAGACGTGTTATAAGCACAGTTTTAGAAGTGTTTATTTCTCGCTAACGTTTACATAACATATGACACAGAGGTTATATTTACTCACAAACAAAACAGAGTTTTACAGCTAGCTACCAGCCTGTGACGTCACTATGCTAATGTCCATGAAATGTCTTTGTAAATAAGTTCAGACGTGTTATAAGCACAGTTTTAAAAGTGTTTATTTCTCGCTAATTTTTACATAACATATGACACAGAGGTTATATTTACTCACAAACGAAACAGAGTTTTAAAGCTGGCTACCAGCCTGTGATGTCACCATGCTAATGTCCATGAAATATCTTTGTAAATAAGTTCAGACGTGTAATAAGCACAGTTTTAGAAGTGTTTATTTCTCGCTAACTTTTACATAACATATGACACAGAGGTTATATTTGCTCACAAACAAAACAGAGTTTTACAGATAGCTACCAGCCTGTGACGTCACCATGCTAATGTCCATGAAATGTCTTTGTAAATAGGTTCAGACGTGTTATAAGCACAGTTTTAGAAGTGTTTATTTCTTGCTAATTTTTACATAACATATGACACAGAGGTTATATTTACTCACAAACGAAACAGAGTTTTACAGCTAGCTACCAGCCTGTGATGTCACCATGCTAACGTCCATGAAATATCTTTGTAAATAAGTTCAGACGTGTAATAAGCACAGTTTTAGAAGTGTTTATTTCTCGCTAACTTTTACATAACCTATGACACAGAGGTTATATTTACTCACAAACGAAACAGAGTTTTACAGCTAGCTACCAGCTTGTGACATCACCATGCTAATGTCCATGAAATGTCTTTGTAAATAAGTTCAGACGTGTTATAAGCACAGTTTTAGAAGTGTTTATTTCTCGCTAACTTTTACATAACATATAACACAGAGGTTATATTTTCTCACAAACGAAACTGGGTTTTACAGCTAGCTACCAGGCTGTGATGTCACCATGCTAATGTCCATGAAATGTCTTTGTAAATAAGTTCAGACGTGTTATAAGCACAGTTTTAGAAGTGTTTATTTTTCGCTAAGTTTTACATAACATATGACACAGAAGTTATATTTACTCACAAACAAAACAGAGTTTTACAGCTAGCTACCAGCCTGTGACGTCACCATGCTAATGTCCATGAAATGTCTTTGTAAATAAGTTCAGACGTGTTATAAGCACAGTTTTAGAAGTGTTTATTTCTCGCTAACGTTTACATAACATATGACACAGAGGTTATATTTACTCACAAACAAAACAGAGTTTTACAGCTAGCTACCAGCCTGTGACGTCACTATGCTAATGTCCATGAAATGTCTTTGTAAATAAGTTCAGACGTGTTATAAGCACAGTTTTAAAAGTGTTTATTTCTCGCTAATTTTTACATAACATATGACACAGAGGTTATATTTACTCACAAACGAAACAGAGTTTTAAAGCTGGCTACCAGCCTGTGATGTCACCATGCTAATGTCCATGAAATATCTTTGTAAATAAGTTCAGACGTGTAATAAGCACAGTTTTAGAAGTGTTTATTTCTCGCTAACTTTTACATAACATATGACACAGAGGTTATATTTACTCACAAACAAAACAGAGTTTTACAGATAGCTACCAGCCTGTGACGTCACCATGCTAATGTCCATGAAATGTCTTTGTAAATAGGTTCAGACGTGTTATAAGCACAGTTTTAGAAGTGTTTATTTCTTGCTAATTTTTACATAACATATGACACAGAGGTTATATTTACTCACAAACAAAACAGAGTTTTACAGCTAACTACCAGCCTGTGACGTCACCATGCTAATGTCCATGAAATGTCTTTGTAAATAGGTTCAGACGTGTTATAAGCACAGTTTTAGAAGTGTTTATTTCTTGCTAATTTTTACATAACATATGACACAGAGGTTATATTTACTCACAAACAAAACAGAGTTTTACAGCTAGCTACCAGCCTGTGATGTCACCATGCTAACGTCCATGAAATATCTTTGTAAATAAGTTCAGACGTGTAATAAGCACAGTTTTAGAAGTGTTTATTTCTCGCTAACTTTTACATAACCTATGACACAGAGGTTATATTTACTCACAAACGAAACAGAGTTTTACAGCTAGCTACCAGCTTGTGACGTCACCATGCTAATGTCCATGAAATGTCTTTGTAAATAAGTTCAGACGTGTTATAAGCACAGTTTTAGAAGTGTTTATTTCTCGCTAACTTTTACATAACATATAACACAGAGGTTATATTTTCTCACAAACGAAACTGGGTTTTACAGCTAGCTACCAGGCTGTGATGTCACCATGCTAATGTCCATGAAATGTCTTTGTAAATAAGTTCAGACGTGTTATAAGCACAGTTTTAGAAGTGTTTATTTTTCGCTAAGTTTTACATAACATATGACACAGAAGTTATATTTACTCACAAACAAAACAGAGTTTTACAGCTAGCTACCAGCCTGTGACGTCACCATGCTAATGTCCATGAAATGTCTTTGTAAATAAGTTCAGACGTGTTATAAGCACAGTTTTAGAAGTGTTTATTTCTCTCTAACTTTTACATAAGATATGACACAGAGGTTATATTTACTCACAAACAAAACAGAGTTTTACAGCTAGCTACCAGCCTGTGACGTCACCATGCTAATGTCCATGAAATGTCTTTGTAAATAAGTTCAAACGTGTTATAAGCACAGTTTTAGAAGTGTTTATTTCTCGCTAATTTTTACATAACATATGACACAGAGGTTATATTTACTCACAAACGAAACAGAGTTTTAAAGCTGGCTACCAGCCTGTGACGTCACCATGCTAATGTCCATGAAATGTCTTTGTAAATAAGTTGAGACATGTTATACGCACAGTTTTAGAAGTGTTTATTTCTCACTAACTTTTACATAACATATCGTTTTTTCGTTTTTATTTTTTTTTTAGCACTGTTGTCGTGCGTTACCTGTGTTGCTCCACAGCGTGTCTAGTGGATTTTTATTTTATTTTAGCACCGTTGTCGTGCGTTCGCTGTTGCCGTGCGTTACCTGTGCTGCTTCATGGCCTGTCTGGTGCCTTAACTAAGGCACTCCTTCTGCTGAATCACCTCTAAATTATTTACACATTATTCACTTTGTGTGTTTTTAGGAATCCGCTAGGTTGCGTAGCTACTAGCTCTTAGCCGATTTAGCATGGCGGCTTCTCCTGTCTCTCCCGCACTTTTCTGCTCTGGGTGTGAAATGTTTAGTTATTCCTCGGCCTCCTTTAGCAGTAACGGTACTTGTAATAAGTGCAGCTTATTCGTAGCTTTGGAGGCCAGGCTGGGCGAATTGGAGACTCGGCTCCGCACCGTGGAAAATTCTACAGCTAGCCAGGCCCCTGTAGTCGGTGCGGACCAAGGTAGCTTAGCCGCCGTTAGTTCCCCCCTGGCAGATCCCAGGCAGTCGGGAAAGCAGGCTGACTGGGTGACTGTGAGGAGGAAGCGTAGCCCTAAACAGAAGCCCCGTGTACACAATCAACCCGTTCACATCTCTAACCGTTTTTCCCCACTCGACGATACACTCGCCGAGGATCAAACTCTGGTTATTGGCGACTCTGTTTTGAGAAATGTGAAGTTAGCGACACCAGCAACCATAGTCAATTGTCTTCCGGGGGCCAGAGCAGGCGACATTGAAGGACATTTGAAATTGCTGGCTAAGGCTAAGCGTAAATTTGGTAAGATTGTAATTCACGTCGGCAGTAATGACACTCGGTTACGCCAATCGGAGGTCACTAAAATTAACATTAAATCGGTGTGTAACTTTGCAAAAACAATGTCGGACTCTGTTGTTTTCTCTGGGCCCCTCCCCAATCAGACCGGGAGTGACATGTTTAGCCGCATGTTCTCCTTGAATTGCTGGTTGTCTGAGTGGTGTCCAAAAAATGAGGTGGGCTTCATAGATAATTGGCAAAGTTTCTGGGGAAAACCTGGTCTTGTTAGGAGAGACTGCATCCATCCTACTTTGGATGGAGCAGCTCTCATTTCTAGAAATCTGGCCAATTTTCTTGGATCCTCCAAACTGTGACTGTCCAGCGTTGGGACCAGGAGGCAGAGCTGTGGTCTTATACACCTCTCTGCAGCTTCTCTCCCCCTGCCATCCCCTCATTACCCCATCCCCGTAGAGACGGTGCCTGCTCCCAGACCACCAATAACCAGCAAAAATCTATTTAAGCATAAAAATTCAAAAAGAAAAAATAATATAGCACCTTCAACTGCACCACAGACTAAAACAGTTAAATGTGGTCTATTAAACATTAGGTCTCTCTCTTCTAAGTCCCTGTTGGTAAATGATATAATAATTGATCAACGTATTGATTTATTCTGCCTAACAGAAACCTGGTTACAGCAGGATGAATATGTTAGTTTAAATGAGTCAACACCTCCGAGTCACACTAACTGTCAGAATGCTCGTAGCACGGGCCGGGGCGGAGGATTAGCAGCAATCTTCCATTCCAGCTTATTAATTAATCAAAAACCTAGACAGAGCTTTAATTCATTTGAAAGCTTGTCTCTTAGTCTTGTCCATCCAAATTGGAAGTCCCAAAAACCAGTTTTATTTGTTATTATCTATCGTCCACCTGGTCGTTACTGTGAGTTTCTCTGTGAATTTTCAGACCTTTTGTCTGACTTAGTGCTTAGCTCAGATAAGATAATTATAGTGGGCGATTTTAACATCCACACAGATGCTGAGAATGACAGCCTCAACACTGCATTTAATCTATTATTAGACTCTATCGGCTTTGCTCAAAAAGTAAATGAGTCCACCCACCACTTTAATCATATCTTAGATCTTGTTCTGACTTATGGTATGGAAATAGAAGACTTAACAGTATTCCCTGAAAACTCCCTTCTGTCTGATCATTTTTTAATAACATTTACATTTACCCTGTTGGACTACCCTGCAGTGGGGAATAAGTTTCATTACACTAGAAGTCTTTCAGAAAGCGCTGTAACTAGGTTTAAGGATATGATTCCTTTTTTATGTTCTCTAATGTCATATACCAACACAGAGCAGAGTAGCTACCTAAACTCTGTAAGGGAGTAAGAGTATCTCGTCAATAGTTTTACATCCTCATTGAAGACAACTTTGGATGCTGTAGCTCCTCTGAAAAAGAGAGCTTTAAATCAGAAGTGTCTGACTCCGTGGTATAACTCACAAACTCGTAGCTTAAAGCAGATAACCCGTAAGTTGGAGAGGAAATGGCGTCTCACTAATTTAGAAGATCTTCACTTAGCCTGGAAAAAGAGTTTGTTGCTCTATAAAAAAGCCCTCCGTAAAGCTAGGACATCTTTCTACTCATCACTAATTGAAGAAAATAAGAACAACCCCAGGTTTCTTTTCAGCACTGTAGCCAGGCTGACAAAGAGTCAGAGCTCTATTGAGCTGAGTATTCCATTAACCTTAACTAGTAATGACTTCATGACTTTCTTTGCTAACAAAATTTTGACTATTAGAGAAAAAATTACTCATAACCATCCCAAAGATGTATCATTATCTTTGGCTGCTTTCAGTGATACCGGTATTTGGTTAGACTCTTTCTCTCCGATTGTTCTGTCTGAGTTATTTTCATTAGTTACTTCATCCAAACCATCAACATGTTTATTAGACCCCATTCCTGCCAGGCTGCTCAAGGAAGTCCTACCATTATTTAATGCTTCAATCTTAAATATGATCAATCTATCTTTGTTAGTTGGCTATGTACCACAGGCTTTTAAGGTGGCTAGTAATTAAACCATTACTTAAAAAGCCATCACTTGACCCAGCTATCTTAGCTAATTATAGGCCAATCTCCAACCTTCCTTTTCTCTCAAAGATTCTTGAGAGGGTAGTTGTAAAACAGCTAACTGATCACCTGCAGAGGAATGGTCTATTTGAAGAGTTTCAGTCAGGTTTTAGAATTCATCATAGTACAGAAACAGCATTAGTGAAGGTTACAAATGATCTTCTTATGGCTTCGGACAGTGGACTTATCTCTGTGCTTGTTCTGTTGGACCTCAGTGCTGCTTTTGATACTGTTGACCATAAAATTTTATTACAGAGATTAGAGCATGTCATAGGTATTAAAGGCACTGCGCTGCGGTGGTTTGAATCATATTTGTCTAATAGATTACAGTTTGTTCATGTAAATGGGGAATCTTCTTCACAGACTAAAGTTAATTATGGAGTTCCACAAGGTTCTGTGCTAGGACCAAATTTATTCACTTTATACATGCTTCCCTTAGGCAGTATTATTAGACGGTATTGCTTAAATTTTCATTGTTACGCAGATGATACCCAGCTTTATCTATCCATGAAGCCAGAGGATACACACCAATTAGCTAAACTGCAGGATTGTCTTGCAGACATAAAGACATGGATGACCTCTAATTTTCTGCTTTTAAACTCAGATAAAACTGAAGTTATTGTACTTGGCCCCACAAATCTTAGAAGCATGGTGTCTAACCAGATCTTTACTCTGGATGGCATTTCCCTGACCTCTAGTAATACTGTGAGAAATCTTGGAGTCATTTTTGATCAGGATATGTCATTCAAAGCGCATATTAAACAAATATGTAGGACTGCCTTTATGCATTTATGCAATATCTCTAAAATCAGAAAGGTCTTGTCTCAGAGTGATGCTGAAAAACTAATTCATGCATTTATTTCCTCTAGGCTGGACTATTGTAATTCATTATTATCAGTTTGTCCTAAAAGTTCCCTAAAAAGCCTTCAGTTAATTCAAAATGCTGCAGCTAGAGTACTGACGGGGACTAGCAGGAGAGAGCATATCTCACCCGTGTTGGCCTCTCTTCATTGGCTTCCTGTTAATTCTAGAATAGAATTTAAAATTCTTCTTCTTACTTATAAGGTTTTGAATAATCAGGTCCCATCTTATCTTAGGGACCTCGTAGTACCATATTACCCCATTAGAGCGCTTCGCTCTCAGACTGCAGGCTTACTTGTAGTTCCTAGGGTTTGTAAGAGTAGAATGGGAGGCAGAGCCTTCAGCTTTCAGGTTCCTCTCCTGTGGAACCAGCTCCCAATTCAGATCAGGGAGACAGATACCCTCTCTACTTTTAAGATTAGGCTTAAAACTTTCCTTTTCGCTAAGGCTTATAGTTAGGGCTGGATCAGGTGACCCTGGACCATCCCTTGGTTATGCTGCTTTAGACGTAGACTGTGGGGGGGTTCCCATGATGCACTGTTTCTTTCTCTTTTTGCTCTGTATGCATCACTCTGCATTTAAACATTAGTGATCGATCTCTGCCCCCCTCCACAGCATGTCTTTTTCCTGGTTCTTTCCCTCAGCCCCAACCAGTCTCAGCAGAAGACTGCCCCTCCCTGAGCCTGGTTCTGCTGGAGGTTTCTTCCTGTTAAAAGGGAGTTTTTCCTTCCCACTGTAGCCAAGTGCTTGCTCATAGGGGGTCGTTTTGACCGTTGGGGTTTTTCATAATTATTGTATGGCCTTGCCTTACAATATAAAGCGCCTTGGGGCAACTGTTTGTTGTGATTTGGCGCTATATATAAAAAAAGTTGATTGATTGATTGATTGATAACATATGACACAGAGGTTATATTTACTCACAAACGAAACAGAGTTTTGCAGCTAGCTACCAGCTTGTGACGTCACCATGCTAATGTCCTTGAAATGTCTTTGTAAATACGTGTTATAAGCACAGTTTTAGAAGTGCTTATTTCTCGCTAGCTTTTACATAACATATGACAGAGGTTATATTTACACACAAATGAAACAGAGTTTTGCAGCTAGCTACCAGCCTGTGACATCACCATGCTAATTTCCATTAAATGTCTTTGTAAATAAGTTCAGGCGTGTTATAAGCACAGTTTTAGAAGTGCTTATTTCTCACTAGCTTTAACATAACATATGACACAGAGGTTATATTTTCACAAACAGAGTTTTACAGCTAGCTACCAGCCTGTGATGTCACCATGCTAATGTCCATGAAATGTCTTTGTCAATAAGTCCAGTCGTGTTTTAAGCACAGTTTTAGAAGTGTTTATTTCTCGCTAACTTTTAAATAATATATGAGAAACATGTATATAAACACACAAAATGAAGTGATTTTGGAAAGACCAACCACTGATATCACAGTACAGCTGTACTCTGATTGGCTCTCACCCCTGCCACTCAAAAACAAAACTGAACAGATTGAAACAGAATGTGACGTTTAACCTCTTAAAATATCTCTTAAAATAGGTCAAGGTTAGCCATCTTTGAAATTATCAAATGTCTGTGTCCCAAGAATGTTCCCTGTGAATTTGAAACCTCTAGCAGTAATAGGACTGGACTTACGCTGAACACAGACACAGATGAACGCAAAGCTTTTGCAATACCTGATGGCCATATTTGATGGCCTCGGGTAAAAATGGTCTTGGAGCCAATAAGATAGTTGTTAAAGGGGTCATATTGTGCAAAATCATCTTTTACATAACATCTCCAAAGTCCCACAACTATATGAGTGTTTTCACAGATGTTCCCCTGATTAAAGATGAATTTATGTCACAGCTTGTTTAACACCTCTGTGACATATGTAACAGAAATAACTCAGATCATCTCATTTTACCTGAGAATATCACACACACATACACACACACACACACGTATAGAGTATACTGCTTATCCTTCTAAAAATCACTAAGGGAGGGAGGTCCTTAATCCCCAGTTGATCCCAGTGTGAATAAGTGGGTTAATTTATTTTGGGGCCACTTCATTTTGATTTACATTTTGCTTGTGAACATTCCTGGATGAAACGTTCTTCCATAACTTTCCACCTGTAATTTATATAGTTGGAGGGGAAATATTTCTGTCTGCTGCCTTTTAGTGGAGGTATTGCTGTATGAGTTAATCAGCTAACAACAAATTGATAGGATTTTTTTAAATGTATTTACTGAATTGGTCGCCTTAATCATTATTAGAATGAGAAGCACTTCAGAGAGCTCAAACCTCCGCCAAGGCCATAGGGCAGAGGTCTCAAACCGGTTCCAGAAAGGGCCGAGAGGGTGCAGGCTTTCTGTGCAACCACCCACTCCAGCAGGTGATTTCACTGATAAACTGATTTTCCCCTGCTCAAAGTGATGTTAATCAGTGAAATCACCTGCTGGAGTGGATGGTTGCACAGAAAACCTGCACCCTGTCGGCCCTTTCTGGAACCGGTTTGAGACCTCTGCCATAGGGTCACTGACGTCACATGGAATTCCCTTTGGCAAAGAGACTTATTCCACATCGTTTCACGCATCTACCGTCATGTTTCAGATTCAGTGGTTAACCCTCTGGGGTCCGAGGGCATTTTTTGGACAGTTCACTTGCCTGGCATAAATGTTTTATTATTGCTGTTAACAGCTCTCCCTGCATCCCACAATCAAGTTTTATGTCTTTTTTTTCAGGTCAACCTGTACTTTCAAAATATATATGCTGTAGTTGTGTTTTATAAGTGTAATAAAGGTTTACAATCAGAAATAAGAAAGGAAAAAGTAAAGCGAAATTATTTTCCACACACATTTATTCAAAACACACAGCAAACTATAATAAATTAGTAACACATCGCTCCTAAAAACAATCTTTGGTGTGTCACGTGAGGTGAAACTGCCCTACGATTGGATTTTGAAAAACCATGTGACGGTGAACCAATTCCGATTGGACACTCACATTGCTCACGTGGTCACACAGCTTCTATGAGGAGTACAAAGATGGTGGATGGTGGCTCACATTTGATATTGTTTATGTGCACTAAGTTTGAAGAAGTCCGTTATCTGAATTGAGGCAAGTGGGTGAAGGCCACGCAGCAACCCTGAGATGCGCCGCTGTCAGCTTTGGGGGAAGAATGGGGGGCTGCAGCTAAAACTGCACCGCCCCCGCAGAAGGGGAAAGGAGTGACGTGAGCAGACACTGGAGTGGGGAGTGTTGATGGTGGATAGGAGGGGGTGGGAGGAGGGAATGGAGCATGCTTCAGTCCTGTGAAAAGCAGTTTAATGTCTTTGTGAGTTGAGATAAGAAACACCCAAATGATCCCCAGGCCGAAGAAATTCCTCTGTAGGGAAAACAGTCGGGCAATTTGACCTTCAGGCTTGATAAGCCTGAAGTGTTATTGTTTGAGCAGTGAAAAACACTTTTAACAGTTCCACTTGAACAACCAAATCCCAATTATGAATTAAGAATATTCCCAATTATGAATTAAGAATATTCACCGAACTCTGAAATCTTCAACTTCAACTGCAAGGCATGCATCTGCTCCAAGATGTTATCCAATTTGCGTCTTCAAGTTCAAGCATCATCGCAGTCTGAGAATGCACTGCCTTGCCAACCTCGTTAATCATGATGGACAAGCATGGGGCCGTGGTTCTTGATGCCGCCATCTTGCCAATTTTCCGGTAGATCAGGGCAGCACATAAGCCAAAAAGTACCAGCCCTGCTACCATAACACCAAAAATGAATAAATCCTTGACGTCCTCAATGGAGAAAGGCACCAATCATGCCAGGAACTCCAGGAGTCAAGAACACAGCCCGCAGGAGGCGTTCCATCTGGGCAGGTAGGATCCCCCGGTCCTGACCTTCTTGTAGAAAAAATGGTGTCAACAGCGTTCAGAGACCAGCTGATCAATTCCATGGTTAATCCAATAGTAGCCCAATAGATCCAGTATCCAATATAATTTGAGGAATTCACAATCTGGTGAAGTAGGGACTTGAAGGTTAAAGCAGAGTACAGAGATAAGGGAGCATGGAGGAGATGCGACCACCCTTGTCGGAGTCCCAAGCTGAAATGCTACTGCTGGGCGAAAAGGAATAGGAGGAAGAGAACGTGTCCAGAGGCAGGAGAGGATGAGATGGAAACAATTGTCTTGCTGTGGCAACCCTAATGGGAGCAGCTGAACAAAGAAGAAGAAGAAACACTACAAAAGATTTGAAGGGATTTTCAAAAAAGACTTTTCATTTTTTCCAGATTTAAAGCCACATTATTTCTCTATGCAGTGTTGTAGACAAACGTGACATATTCTAAAAGCTGAGATTGTTGTGAACATTTTGATATGCAACACATAGACCTCTGTGGTGATGAGGACCCTCGAGCACCTTGTCCTCACACACCTAAAGGCCATCTGTGACTGACTCCTGGATCCCTTGCAATTTGCCTACAGAGCCAACAGGTCTGTAGATGACGCTGTCAGCACTTCATCCTCCAGCATCTGGACTCCCCAGGAACCTATGCCAGGATTCTCTTTTTGGACTTCATCTCTGCTTTCAGTACAATCATCTCGGCCCTGCCACAGGACAAACTCTCTGTACATGTAGATGTAGATAGCTTTTATTGTCATTGTCATAACAACAACAAAATTTCCGCACTCACATTCCACATAGAAACAGCAATTGATCTACAATTATTACTTATTTACCGTAATAATGGCACACATCAGAATTAGGGCCACACATATACATTTGACATTGTTTATGTGCACTAAACTTGAAACAGTCCATTTTCCAATTGAGGCAATGTGAGTGTGTTGGTAGCCGCTGCAACTGTCAAGTCGTGCTGCCTGCCACCTTGGGAAAGACCGGAGGCCTGCCGCAGGGAGGGAGGGGCAGGAAGAGAGGTGAAAGGAGAAAACTGGAGCATGTTTCAGTCCATGTGTAAGTCTGTCAGTTTATTGTCCTTGTGGGTTGAGATAAGAATGGAGCCGAATAATCTCACCAGAGCCTGGATAAATTCCTCTGAAGGTAAACAGTGGGCAATTGACCTTGATGCTAGATAGCCTGTAGTGTTGCAGCCGAGCAGTGAAAAACACTTTTAACGGTTTCCACTCGCACAGCCAAATCCCAATTATGAATTAAGAATATTCCCAATTATGAATTAAGAATATTCACCAGCCTCCAAAACCTTCAGCTTCAACTGCAAGGCACGCATCAGCTCCAAGGTGTCATCCAATTTGCGTCTGAGTTCAAGAGTCAATGCAGTCTGAGAATGCACTGCCTTGCCAACTGTCGGGTTTAGAATACTGTACCTTTGATAAGAGGAAGAGACAACCAGGCAATAAAACAAGTGAGAGATAGAATTCAATTTAAGCTCGCGAGGAGTGCAGTCAGGCTGTACACCAAAGCTACACTAAAGTCTGGCCTGCGCTCCCGCTCTTTTTATTTAGGACTTCCCTACATACATGGGCGGTACAGCTCCTGAGAGGAAGAGTGATAGCACGTGAGCTGTTGCCGCAGAACTGCTGATTGCACAATACATTCAGGATGTTCAGAACCTTTTTAATCTTGGGCTCGGTTAAGATGTGTTTAAGACATCTAACGATTAATCACACTTCTTCTGACAAAAGGACTGATGTATCACAATCACACTGTGGTTGGAACATTCAATTCTCTATTCTTTATCTTACTGCTCAGCTTCGGCTGCGTCCTGCATGAGTCATCTTCACATGTCCTAAAAAGAGCTTAGCGTGCACACAGAGATACCACAACTTGCAGAAACACGTCATGTCACATATCTTAAGTAACCTTCACCCATCACATCAGTACAATACACTTTATCAGAGCAGAGAGAACTACATTCTACCAGAGCAGAGAACACAAAACATGCATGATAAAATAAAACAGTGTATCTACAGAATAACTCCAACATTTCCCCCCTGTTTATCATGCATTCCAACGGTATTACATCTTCACCTAAAAGTAAACAATTGTTACTAAGCAACCACTTCTTATTCAGATTTTCAGCTGCAGGGTCATTAAACAATGGTAAGAATACATTTACACTCGGGAGGTCTTATCGTTGGTGTTGAGGTCATCGTCAGGTTCACCATAATCACCTGGATCAGGGAACAGATCTGGAAGATAGTGGTCGTAGTCGTCTTCTTCATCAGTTTCATCATCGTCATCGCCTGGATGGTTACCCAGAAGGGGGTATTCCTGAGCTGAATCCTGTCTGGCTGGTGAGATAGCAGTGGTTATCATTCTATTGACTAGACCACGTAGACAAGGAATACAACAGCATCCACACAAGGTCAGAATTGCAGCAAAAACTGCTATAGATATAAGCGCAGAGGAGACCAAAGTGCGATACTTCCCAAACACGTCCAGCCACGAGTCCCAGAATTCGGCATTAACGCCGCTGTGATCCTTCATCTTCTTGTTCAGTGTCCGCAGGCCCTCAATGGCCTGGGTCAGGCTTCCATCGGCTGCTGTGTTGTTCGGTATGAATGTGCAACACTGTTCTCCAAACATTGCACAGACTCCTCCTTTCTCAGTGAGTAGCATGTCCAGGGCTATGCGGTTCTGGAAGGCCATCAGTGAGGTGGCTGCCAGTTGGGAATGTACCGCTTTAAAACCTTCCTCTGTCCAATTTCCCAATTTCTGCACGTTGTAGTGGATGTAGTTTATTCTGTCTACGTTCTTATTAATTGAGCACCACCAACAGATGGAGGATTCAAATCCAGCTGCTATCTGATCAGCCAGTTTGTACTCATCAGGCACTCCTCTGGGGACTCCTATTGCGTCAATATATGTTGGATCTCCCACTCTTTTCCAATCTCTTTTTACTCTATGCCAATTTTCAGGCACCACAGACTTTAGGTGCGTCAGCAAGTCCTTGGCTAAAATGGGAATGGCTTTTACTGGGAGGAGTAGGGACACTAAAGCACAGTAGCCTGACACATTCCTAGGCAATCTGTCAAAAATTCTATTATCTCCACACCACCACCACACGTCACTTCGGCTGACTGGTACAAATGAACCATTTATCTGTATTATTCGACTACACCACTTAGTCTCGTTCAGATTTCCCAGTGGTTTCCCTGTTCCGGGCAGTTTGATACAGGAGAAATTTCCCAAAGCTACCTTTTCTGAGAATATTGGTTTGTTTTTTTACCGCAGCCGCAACGGGGTAAATGTGGTCCCATACTGAACAATTGTGGTTTCAGTGTATTGTTGTATTTTTCATTACCACCAATAGGCAGTCGTCCGATATCGCTGCTGGAATCACCTGTAAAATTGGTCGGGGCCCCATACATACTACGCAATCCTGTTTTGTGGATTTTACTGCTTGCTCCGCCATCAGGAGCCAATTGTTATTTTGTCCGCTAATTCCCGTAGTTACCAAAAACCAATCATCTGCTGACAGAGGCCCTTTATGCAAGCGGGCCTGCTTGGCTCTTACAGACCCCGGTCCGGGGAGAAGGTCACCCAGTATTGTTTGATTCGTGGTGTCTCTTGAGGCATTTGTATTTGGTGTCTTTGGGCATAGCACAATCTTCCAGCAAGGATCATACCCCGCTTTGTATGCACACAGTGCAAACGTGTGACATATCCGTTCGATTGGTCTGCTTATCGGGAATTTTAACGAGTTTATTGTGAATGTCACTGTTTTGGTTCGGCCGCTGACTGTTAGGTTTGATATGATATTTTTCCAACTATACGTTTCGTCTGTCCACCCATAGGAATTTTGTGGCCAGGCGGACGGGTAGCCATTCGTCAGAAAGGTATTTCCCCACCAATGACTGGCACGGGGAAAACCCGTAGTCATGTAGAAATCATAAGCCAGCCATTGTCCAGGATCACCAATCCAGCTATCTTGTCTGAGGGTCAAAAAGGGTATCTGTACAACATAATAGATCCTGGGCATGGTGTAACAGGCATAAAACCATTGGTAGGATGTTTCCTGGTCTTCACAAGGATTTAGTCCGCATAGTATCTGCCTCCCATGATTGTAGCAGGTTACTCCCTTTGAGGTAACCACATATCGTTTAACGCGGCGGATTGAATTTCCACTTGTAGTTTCGTCTGTTCTGGTTGTGATGTTCTCTACTTCCCCAAAGTCAATTCCCTTTTTCATTAATGGTGTCCACACGTGCATTCCCCATATAGTGACTGTTATGGCTCCTAACACTAATGCCCAGCAGCACAATGCTGTTTTCATCCATAATGGTGTATGGCGCGACATAGTCAGGATCTCCCTAAAGTCAGTGTCCTAAATTTCTGGTCAGTGGCTTGTAATTTCTTCTGCTGATTTTCGTGTCTGCCCTGGATCTTAACACCAGAGCCACACACTAATGTCAGACTTGCTCACTTTCCATACTTACACTGGGTTTACAGAGATCACTTTCTTACAATGTGTTAAATGTATCCACGTTTGTCTTTCTCCTATTTTTAAGGCTGTGGGTGTAGTGAGCAGTACTTGGAATGGACCTTCCCACTTAGGTGAGTGCCAGTGTTTCCTCTTGATGCTTCTTATCAGTACCCAGTCTCCAGGTACCACTTTAGGGTCGTCCTGTGGAGAGATGGGATCATCAATGTTTGAGGTCCTGTCCTTTTGCTTTTCCAGCATCTTTCTCATATAATCAGCTAGGTTTGCTTCTTTTGGTATTTCCCATGGATTTCTGAACTGAGGTAATCTGTACAGTCGGCCAAAAAGGGTCTCATATGGTGTTAATCCTGCTGTACTTGTGATGTTTATATACATTTTTACTAAGTCCACGCACTGTGTCCATGGTCTGTTTGTTTCTTCCATCGCCTTCTTTAGCCTATTTTTAATTGTCCCATTCATTCTTTCCACTAGTCCTGCGCTTTGCGGGTGATATGCACAGTGGTTTTTTAGGTTTATGCAAAACAGTTGTCCAATGTTTCTCACAACTTGGTTTACAAAATGCGGTCCATTGTCACTATATATTTTTTCTGGTATACCATAACTAGGTACTATGTCTTTGCACAGTGCTTTTGCCACTGTTAATGCATCTGCATGTTTTGTGGGGAAGATCTCGACCCATTTTGAAAATGCATCAATAATGACCAAACAAAATTCTTTCCCTTCACTTTTGTTTAATTGAATATAATCCATGTGTATGGTCTGAAATGGATATTGTGGTTCAGGGAACTTTCCTCATAGAGGTCTCAAATTCCCTTGCACATTGTGTTTTGCACATATCATGCATGCTTTACAAAATTGTTTTGAAAAATTATTAAATCCAAATGTTGTATACACTGTTTCGATTTGTTAATCATCCCCCCTGTCGAGACATGGGAAACACCATGGCTTGAAATAGCTTTCCATTTATACAAATTTTTGGGCAACACAGGTTTGTTAAGGGGTCACATGTAGAGACCGTCCTTGTTTTTGACGGCTCCATGTTTTTCCCATAATTTCCTCTCACTGTCCGGGCTTTGATTTTGCATTTCTACCAAGAGATCAGGTGTTACTTCAGTTGCTTTATCAATTGTAAGTGTGTTAGGATCAGCAACCACATGAAGATGGCCTTCAGCAGCAGCTTTTGCAGATTCATCAGCGAACGCATTACCTTGGGAAATAAGATCAATCCCTTTTGTATGCGCTGCACATTTACAAATAGCCAATTGACTGGGTAGCTGGACTGCTTCTAATAATTTGGTGAGCAGAGTGGCATGTGTGACAGGCTTCCCTGCTGAAGTGACCATTCCACGATTTTTCCACTGTTGAGCGAACACATGCACCGTGGAAAATGCGTATTGGCTATCAGTATAGATTGTGACAGATTGATCTCTAAAAATTTGGCAGGCTACGGTGAGAGCTACCAGTTCGGCCGCTTGTGCCGACATGTTAGCAGGTAGCTTGACAGCTTGTAGGACACTATCATGTGTCACTACCGCGTACCCAGTCATCGTTTCTCCTAGATGATTTTTCTTTGAGGAGCCGTCCACAAATACCACTGTGCCCTCTGAAAGAGATGTATCTTTTAAATCGGGTCTACATTTAGATACTCGTTGGGCTTCCTCCACACAGTCATGTGGTTCTCCATCCACTGGGATGGGCAAGAGTGTGACAGGATTTAATGTTGTGCAGCGTTCAATAGTCAAATGGAGTTGAGATAGGAGCGTAGCCATACAAGAAAGATGACGTGCTGGAGACAGAAATGTCATATTTGTTTGTAGCAGCAATGCTGACACTGCATGGGGTACTTTTAGTATTAATGAATGGAAAAGCACAACTCCGGCAGAACTCTCTATAGCCATAGAGGCTGCTATTACTGCACGTACGCACGGAGGAAGTGCACAAGCAACACTGTCTAATTTGGAAGAATAGTAGGCAACTGGGCGAAGCCTTTCTCCATATTGCTGCGTCAATACAGAAGTCATAAAATGACCTTTGCAATCGACAGTTTGAACAAATGGTTTGTCATAATTTGGTAGGGCTAGAGCCGAGCTAGACACCAGACTTTGTTTGATTTGCACAAATGCCGCTTCCGCCTCTGGGGTCCACTTCAATGCTGTTGACATGGATATACTTTCGTCATACATTAATTTCAAGAGAGGAGACGTAATTTGCGCATAATCTGGAATCCAGCTACGGCAGTAGCCAGTGATGCCTAAAAAGGACATCATCTGCTTTTTTGTCAATGGCTTGGGTGCCTGGAGAATAGCCGTCTTCCTGTCTTGAACAATAGTGCGTCCTTGTGCACTCAATTCATGTCCCAAATACTTTACTGTTGGGGACCACAACTGTAATTTGTTCTTGCTGACCTTATGTCCTTCCCTGGCTATGTGATGTAAGGTGGCCAAAGTGTCTGTGATGCAGGTATCTTTGTCATGAGAGGCTATCAGAATGTCGTCTACGTACAAGAAAATCTGGCTACCACCTGGTGGTACAAATTTGGCCATACTAGCTGACATTACTTGCGAATAAATGGTTGGGCTTTCAGCATATCCTTGTGGCAATCGTGTGTATGTATACCTTTGTCCTGCGTATGTGAAAGCGAACCAGAACTGGCTGTCTGGATCAACCGGGACAGAAAAGAAAGCATTACTAATATCAACGACAGTAAATACTTTAGCATCTGGTCGCAACGAATTTAACAACGTGTACGGATCCGGGACACAAGGAGCTCTTTGAACAACAGCATTGTTGACAGCTTGTAGGTCTTGCACCATTCTCCAACCTACGGAGGGAGGAGCCTTTTTTACCGGAAAGATAGGTGTGTTACATGGTGAATCGGGGCAGGGGATCAAGACTCCTGTCTTCAATAGATCTTGTATTACCGGTCGGATCCCTTCCGTCACATCGGGTCTCAAAGGGTACTGCCGGACACATGGGCGATATTCCGTTTTTGGTCTAATTTGCACTGGTAGGGCTCCTTTTACTAGCCCTACATCAGAGGGTCCTTGGGGCCAGAGGGTAGGTGGAACTTCCACCAACCTCTGCTCATCCTCTGGATTCAATAAATATGATCATGCTGTCTGTTGAGGATTATCGCAATGGTCAACACTACTCCCTGCTTCCAAATCCGTTCTATGGAGAAGGAGTACACGGAATAGACCGGTGGAAGGACTGAAAAATTCTCCACTCCCTGGATGGGATTCAACCCAATTGGTTGCATTTATGCCCTCTTTGACCATAAACCCTAGGCTTTGCCAAGTCACAAGATATGGTTTGAAGAGGGACACATGGAAGGGAGTCCCAGTCCTATGTAATCTCTGAATTTCTGGAGGAACATGAGAGACCGCAATTGCAGCTCTATTTTTCCCATCATGGTAAATACAGTCTGCTACTGCAGATGTTGGGGTTACTTCCTCCAAGAGGCTCTCATAGTTACTGTCCGGTCCTGGAGTACCCTTGAACCACAATGTGACATGGAGATCTTCCGGTTCATGTGTTTGTTCAGGATGAGACAACAATGTTTTAGCAAATGACAGAACAGATGCACCAAAAGAGGTGGGGCTAGCATCTCGTAGTTTCAGAAAATAATAATAGTAGCAGTTTAGGGCATAATTTGAGCCTAAAGTAAAGACCTGCAGCTGATGTTGTCGTTTTACTCGTAACAGTCCATTGTCCGACACTAGAGACAGTCCCAATGCAGTTAGACCATCTCGTCCGAGAAGATTAACCGGACATTGGGGCATCATCAATACAGAGATGCAACATGACTTCCCTTCTGGGTCCCGAATCCACACGGGTTGGGACACAGGGACAGCACATGTCTTCCCATTGGCTGCTCTTACCCAAAATGTTTTATCACTGGGCTGTAACCCTACCAGCCATGAGCAACATGTTGTTTTACATGCGCCCGAATCGCATAGGAAAACAACACCGTTGATGTTGCTTGTCGGGCGGTTAGTCATTGCGGATTCTGTGTTCTTTGTGGGCAGTCCTTGGCGAAATGTCCTAATTTGCCGCAAACCCAACACTCATTTGACCTTCCAGCCCAGGGCTTTGGGGGAGCTGACTGGCCTTGGCCCTGCCAATTTCCTTGCCTGTCCTGCTTCCATTGCCTCTGTGGGTTTGATTGAAAACGTCCTCGGGGTGGGCCTCTAAAATGGCCCCGCCCACGAGGTGGTCCGAATTTTCTGCCTTGAAAAAAGACTTGGCCTTCCTGCCATTCAGACTCATCAGAATAGAAGGTAGTCACCTGTTTCCTTTTTGGGGCTGCCTTTTTTGTTTTCAGATTTCTTTCTGCGTGTATGGCGTGGTCTACATACTCTTGTAACCCAGCTGTTGGGAGCGTTATCATGTGTTTGTCTACCCATGCTCGGATATCTGATCTGGAGTTGGCATGGAGTGCATTTTTCAATTGTTGTTCATACACGCTATCATTTTTCAGTGGTAGAAGACCACTGTGCACTTTAAAAACTTTTTCCATTCGATGTCGATAGTCTTCGAATGGTTCATCATCTTTCTGTTTTGTGCGATTTATTTCTGTGTAATTTGACTTCTGCTGGTATTTCTGCTTAATTCTCAGCAGTAGTGCGGCCAATCGATCTTCCAATTCCTGACTATCATGGGCTAATGGAGTGTGGTCTGCCTCTGCAGGATCCCAATCTCCTTTTACATCAGCCCAATCCTTTGTCACAGTTGCCATTATGACTTGTTGAACTTCATCCCCTCTAAGATTGTAGGATTTAACCAAAGCGGTTATGTCAATAATGTACTGGGCTACATCTTCTCGTGGGGGAGTTACACCTTCCACAGCTGCCTTAACGTCTGCTTGTGTCCAAGTTCGGTACACAAGAATAGTTCTTGGTCCTGACGTATGTGGATTTGCTACATGAATCATTGGATAGACTCCTGATCCACCTGGTTCCTGATCAGCCGGTGGGGCTGATGGTCCAGGTTGATTTTCTTCATCTTTTAGTGTTTTGGATCGTGTTCTCATGACGTGTTGTGTAGGGTCTACATATGATGGGGGTTGTCCCTGCGGTAAATCTGGATAGAGTTTATTCTCCTTTATTTCAGCTTCTGGCTGACTGTGTTTTGTAGTATCCAATTTTACTACCATTTCTACTTTTGGAGCCGCAGGCCCTGTCTCATTATCTTCTTGTCTTTGAAACATCACGTTCCCCTGCTCCTTCTTATCATTTACTGTTTTTCTGTCTTTCCTTTGCTTCTCTAAGGCCCTTCTTTCATTTCTCAACTTCTCTTTCCCATGCTACAATTTCACCTTGACCTTCTTTTTCTTTCTTTTTCTCACTTGTTCCACACTTTTTCTCAATACTGTTCTTTAGTTTAGTTAATGACTCTTTCTGCAGGCGTCCATCAAATCCATGATCTTTTATCCACTTATCTAAGTGTTTTGTTGAATTTGGATCAATTTTATTCATGTATATCCAATCTTTTGTTTTTAGATCGTCCCGGGACTTAGGTCTCTCATTTTTACTGTTAGATTTTCCGAACGTTTTAGACCAGTGATGGTTTTGCCCCTACAGGGTCCTAATCCACTGGTGTTGTTACAATCACAGGGTAGTAATCAACTATTCTGAGAAGTGCGTTCCCTTTCGCCACCCCGGAGGGCACGGGAAGGCCTTGCCTTTGCTTCTTCTCAAAACTTACTACTTACTTTCCTGTGAGATTTTCATAGAGGGGAGTCGAAGTGACTCCACACTCTCACTCAGTCACTTTTATTACACTCACACACAGTTATTTTATTTACACAAATACATAGAAACACTTTTAATAACCGTACGCGTATTCTTAGGTCAGGGGAGCTCGCCCTCCCGTGGAATTTAACTAATGTCCTGCATTAGGGGACTCCACCATCCCTGCGAGGTTTAACTGCCTTTTCACTGTGCACTTATTTCCCTGTTTAACCATGACTTTCTGTCACTATTTCACTATTTCAACATTTCTATTTTACGCAGCCTACTGCCACCATTCACAACAACAATTTTATCAGAATCAAATTCTATACTCACACTCCGTCGGTCTCTTTCCCTCTCGGTGATCCCGTCAACCTTTCAGATCCCAGCCAACGGATTGAGCCAGTCCCATCAAAGGGTCTGAGTTACCTTGGCCAAGGATTTCTCTGGTGTCGATCACGCTTGCTGGATCCGTCAGGTCTGTTGGGATCCCGGACGAGCCCCCAGTCTTTGTCGGGTTTAGAATACTGTACCTTTGATAAGAGGAAGAGACAACCAGGCAATAAAACAAGTGAGAGATAGAATTCAATTTAAGCTCGCGAGGAGTGCAGTCAGGCTGTACACCAAAGCTACACTAAAGTCTGGCCTGCGCTCCCGCTCTTTTTATTTAGGACTTCCCTACATACATGGGCGGTACAGCTCCTGAGGGGAAGAGTGATAGCGCGTGAGCTGTTGCCGCAGAACTGCTGATTGCATTCAGGATGTTCAGAACCTTTTTAATCTTGGGCTCGGTTAAGATGTGTTTAAGACATCTAACGATTAATCACACTTCTTCTGACAAAAGGACTGATGTATCACAATCACACTGTGGTTGGAACATTCAATTCTCTATTCTTTATCTTACTGCTCAGCTTCGGCTGCGTCCTGCATGAGTCATCTTCACATGTCCTAAAAAGAGCTTAGCGTGCACACAGAGATACCACAACTTGCAGAAACACGTCATGTCACATATCTTAAGTAACCTTCACCCATCACATCAGTGCAATACACTTTATCAGAGCAGAGAGAACTACATCCTACCAGAGCAGAGAACACAAAACATGCATGATAAAATAAAACAGTGTATCTACAGAATAACTCCAACATGGATACTTGGTGAATAAACCCTATTCTGTTTCTGATTCTGTTTTTGTGTGGAGTAAATTCTCTCATGAGGCAACTCTCCCCTATTGACAGTTTTCCAAACCAGTTCATTTTTTTTTTTTTTTTGGCATTGGTCAAACTCCCTTCTTAGGACCAGCCTTGTGGACAACATTGCTTCAGCTAGCTCTGTCTCTTGGAGGTCGTGACTGAAGGATCAATGTATAGGGAGACAGAAATGTTGTATCCATTCTTGTGTGAGACCTTGCAGAAAAGCATGTAGTGCCAGCTTTGGTGTCTGCAGGAAAAACTGTCAACACAACAACAAGCACAGCCTTTTATTCAACCACAACATCCATTTTCTATACCCCCTTACTCTAATCAAGGGTCAACAGAGGGAAGGGGCCTATCCAAGCAGGGTACACTCTGGATAGTATGCCAGTCTATCGCAGGGCCACATAGACAGACAAACACATTCACACTCCCACACACACCTATGGCCAATTTAAAGTCACAAATTCAACTAAGCTACGTGTGTTTGGATGTAGGAGGAAGCCGTAGCACCCAGAGAGAACCTGTGTGAACACAAGGAGAACTTGCAGACTCTACAAAGAAAGGACCAGATGGGAAGTGATCCCATGACCCTATCCCATGCAATACCAAATGAACGTCACTGATTTTGGCACCATTCATCATCAGGGTGCCAAATGGGACTTCTCTCCATTTTAACATGACAAGTAAGTGTCCACAGATTATAAACTCCATCTCCACAAAGACCAGCATTGAGCATGAACAAATACAAACCCAAATCATCAAAAGTTGGGATGATATGGAAAATGCAAAAAAAAAATAAAAAAAAATGGAGTGATTCTTACACTTGCTTTGGTTTTTATTGTCCAAACCCCATACCATGACTTTTAGACTTTTTCTTGTTAACAGTTTGAATGGTCCTTTTCATCTTTGGTCCAGAGACACAGCATCCATTTCTCTCAAAAAGATTTGAAATACTGATGCCCAGGGAAGTCAAAGGCACTCCTGGACACGGATAACATGAGGCTTCTTTTTTGCACAGGAAAGATTCAAGTAGCATTTGTGAAGGTAACTCCATATTGTAATGCTTGACAAAAGTTTCCCAAAGCAATCCCTTGCCCATGTGGTTATATCAGCTATTGATGAATCATGGTTCTTGATGCATTTCCCATCTGAAGGCCTGGAAACCAACAGTGTTCAGTTTAGGCTTACTCCCTTTACTCACTGAAATTCCTCTAGATGTCTTGAATTGTTTAATGATAATATGCACTGTAGAGGGGCAAATATGCCAATCTCTTCTAATGTTTTTTTTTTAAGGAAGACTATTTTTAAACATTTATAGAATTTTCACCTTTGTTGATGAACTGGAGAACCTCTGCCCATCTTTGCTCCTCAAAGACATCACCTGTTTGAAATAACATCATAATATATTTATTTATTTACCTCATTGCTAGACCTAAATTGCCCATTCCAACTTTTTCTAAATGTATTTCATGCCTTAAATACAAGAATGGTTGAAGTAAATAAACTGATGCTGGCCACAGGGGGGGATATTTCCCATATCTCAACTTTTCTTATTTGGGGATTTAATATCATAATTCACAACTATTTCTAAATATTTATTGCACTTCCTGTTTTTGCAGAAGAGTTAAACTCAGACAGTACTGCTACAGTACTTTAATGAGTTGCAAGTCAGTAATTCTGAGTTGCCAGTTTCCATCAAATGCAGCAAGAACTTTCAACGTTGTGCGCGTGCTTCCACCATGTTGTCTGAAAAAGCCATAAAAACTACATTTACACATTGCATTTTTTCCACTTTTTTCTGCAAAATTAATTACACCTTTAAATATTGAAATCCAGACAGATATTTATGCATTGACTTTCTACTGACCCTCTGAGTGGATGTATGTAATATGGATTATGATGTTATTACTAGAGGACTCATTCTTAAAGCAATGTGGCCTAAAGTACAACGTTCACTATCATTCTCCAAACATTACAAAGCGTATTACTCCAGGAACAAAAGAGCACTTTATTTTCACTTAATACAATTCGACATAAACATTTCTGACTTGTAAATGTGCACAGGCACCTATTCTCTGCCAGTTATTCAGAGATTCATGCATATCACATTCAGAGTTTCCAAGCAAACATATTTTCAGTGCAGTGTCTGTGTTAATCATCCCACCCACACATTTCATGGATTAGTCATTCACATGGCAGCAAACAGGAAGCGGGGAGCCGCTCTGCCAGCTACTGTGTGTATGCACATATTACCCGGAATATTTCATTTGGGAAGTTTTAGGTAGACACTACACACACACACACACACACACATACACATATATATGTATATATATACATGCACACTGGGGACGAGAGAATCATTGATTGTTAATCCACTCAACAAGCATCTGTGATAATTATGCATTTCATAAATGATTAGCAGAATACAGGAATATTTAATCCTTCTTTTGCATTGATGTTTTTTAAACAGCTCTAAGGTACACCGGGGCACATGATGAGCATCAAATTGGTCTTTCTCCTGGAAAACAGCATATTTCTGGCAAACCCTGTGTATCAGTGTGACCTTTTTTTTTTTTTTTTTTTTTGCAAGCATTAGATGCTACAATAATTGTAATTGAAAACAGATAATTATTGACAAACAGTTGGAAAGGCTTAGAAGCCACAACACATCACAATCAATTTAGATTTACAGGATTAATTGTCATGTATGGTATTAAAATATCTGGCACAAACTTCTTTCACGGATTTTCAGAGCCGATCTGAAAACATATACTCAAGTTGCGCATCATCCACAAAATCAATCATGTTCCTTTGGAATGTTCAAATGAATTTCAGCAGTATGCAGCAGTAGCAGCATGTAGGGGCAGCAAATCCATCTGAGGAGTGTCTGAGTGCACGTCACAAGTTAAGTGGCGGGAAGTAGGGCTGGATTTATTGTTTTCATTAGGCATGGTATGTTGCAGTCAAACATAATATCACAATGGCACAGTGATAGATGGTCACCCTAACTGAGAGAAAGCATGTTCCAGGTGCCCAACTGCATGAGCCGTCTCAGGTTTGAACCTGGATGGTGCTGTGCATTGGACAGCCCCTCAGCACTGCCCCATCCACCAGATGCTTGGTGATATCCTGTGGTTTCTTCTTATCCAGAGATGTGGCTCCAGTTGGCTCCCCCCCCCCACCCAATGCTGCAGAGTTACTCCCACCAACAGCAGAAACAAGAAACGTACTTTTTCAGGTTTTAGTTTTGCAGGTATCTGTATAGTGGCTCAAGCGTCAATCCCACCACCAACCCCCTCCTGCGAGTTGGAAGACCACCAGCAGGCCCTTTATGCAGAGACCCTGCCCAGAGTACACCCACATAGAACACATATAATGCAGTGCTACACAGAAATAGTTAAAAGCATAAAAATACATAAAACATTTAAAAACACAAAAACTATTAAAAAAAAAAAGTGTCATGGACATTGGCTCACAAAGAGTTCATCCAGTCTTGGACGGGTCTTGTTTTTCACCCTGTTGGGTGTGGTGCCACCCTCCTCATCAGCTGATTTAGGCAAAGACCACCTGTCCATCCAACAGGTTATGCCGGGTTAAGATGTTACCAGTAACAAGATTAATGCTGACCCCAGCCTGACCTGTGTGGAATGGGTACCACTGGAATGATTTTGTATCAAATAATGAACGTAGTTGCTGGAGAATGCCAAGGTGATGCCCAGGCTTCACCTGGCTGTGGCAGATAGATGCTTATTATAGAAATAGTTGGGTGACCGGTTGTATGACTGGGTGATTGCCATCCACTACCCAACACGGTTCCATGGTGTTGTGGATTCAGCAAAGAGTGACACTGGCAAATGCTCCTAGATCTGACTTGACCTGGTTACAGATACAGTCTACATTTCCACCAGATTCCATGAAAAATGTCTTTTAGGGATCCTGTTTACAAACCAATACTATTTTGTCAAAGGTCAGCAATCAGGATCAAAGTCTGGTCATCAGGATAAAAGAGAAACAATCTGGATCAAAGGTGACTATCAAATACTTCACAGATCAAAGATAAATAGCAAAGATCAAAGATCAGAATTAATATCTTAAGTCACCATTCAGGAGCGAAGAGCAGGATAAAAAAAATATGTGTAGTCAGGATCAAAGGTCAGCAATTAGGATCAAAGCCCCATGATGAGGATCAAAGGTTATGATCAAAATAAGGACTGAAGGTCAGCAATCTCGATCAATGATGGGTGATCAGGATTAGGAATCAAAGATGGGTGATCTGGAACAACAATAAGGTAAGCAATCAGTTTCAAAGGTCAGAAATCAGGATCCAAGAATGTCTGTCAAAAAAATTAAAGGAATAACAGTCTCACAATGAAAAAGAAAGCGATAAAAGGAAAATGCCAACAGTGATGTAAATAGTGGCAAGCTGAACTATGGTCAAGGAATGCGTTTCCTTCTACATTATAAATGTTAGAATAATGCAGTGTCTCACTTCCTTTCACAGTAAATCATTTTACTGCTGCTTTACTGTTTATTGTGAAGCACATTCAGAAAAAGGAGTTTTCAGCAGCTGATTTACATGTTGATAACTTTATTACTTACAGAAACAAAGACAGCCAGAACTCCTGCTGCAGCCGTCACTTTGCTCCAATCCAGATATAAAAAATGTACCTTCCTGTAAGTTTCAGAGCACATATAAAGGTATGCAAAACAGTGTTCATAGAAACACACAGTCTCAGTCCACGTTAGGTTAACTATCATTTGGTTACCTGTGTCTGCCCCTGCTGTAGTACATGTTAAAGAAATTACAGCACTGAGTGACACAGCAGGGTTATGCATCTATAAAGAAATGTTAGAAAAAGATGGATATTTTCACTCACAGGTCAGCCTTTTTTGTATGTGGATGCTGACAGTCTACTCTTTCGCAACAGATGATTAAATCATTTTTACCGTGATGCCTGACAGCTCACAAGTAGCCCTAAATGTTTGTGTCATGTTGTATTGTCAGGAACGTTATGAGTGAACAGATAATGTCAAACCCAGCCACAAAGATGACCTTTGACGCCTCTGCTAAAGGTCACAAAAAGTGTTGACACCTTCACCCTGAAATTTCACAGACTACACACTGAACGACTTGGTGTATTATTGTCAGGTCAAATAAAAACACAGCAATATTACAATTTTCTAAGTCCACAATGATCTTACCACAGGAATTGTCAACATTTGTTGACTCCAATTTTTCAGCCCTCAGAGAATATCTAATGGTAGGTTTGTATTTTGCAGTAAAGTAAGACCCGTCGGCTGTTCCCTTGCTTTCGCCACAGCAGATCTGAGGTGGATCTGCATGTTGATTTGGCACAGGTTTTACACCAGATGCCCTTCCTGACATAACTCCACATTACATGGAGAAATGTGGAAGGGGTAGGGTGTGAACCGGGAACCTTCCTCACTAAAACAAAACGCACTAACCACTTGGCTGCTACCCCTGCCGAGTTTGTGTTCTGCAGTAAGTGGGGTGTATTACTCAGAGATGTCTCAGTGTGTGCTGAAGGTATCTGGGCTTTGGTCCCTGGAGTGGTTCCTTCATCAGGTCAGACAGACTCTCCCTCTCCCTCTCGAGGACACGTCACTGGCACTTTCTAATCTCCACACATGGAGTAACATGTCTTCCAGATGTTGAGATCATGGAGACATGCGGATGTTCACCACATTCTGTTTGTTTTTTGTGGAACTTTGCGTCTTACCAGCACTGTGTTTTTTTAATTGTTCTTATCAATTCTGGTGCTGTGGAGTGATGACATATTGATAATTGGGAAGTTATTTTTACATTGTCAATGTGACAACAAAGGTCAAAATCTATGATGTAGTTATATCAAGTACAAAAGGTCAAACAGATGACATTAAGCAGAGCTGACATCTGTGATTGGCAATTTGTGGCTCATGACCTTTGTGGTGCAAAGAGTTGGACACTGTGGGTTACACACGCATTTTAAATGACTTAGTTCTCCTCTTTGAGACGTTTTATTTTATGGTTTGTTTAATGCATTTTTCTAAAGCGCCTTACTGCTCCCACACAAGCTCTCACGTTAGCAGCTGTCAGTGCTGCTCTGCTTACACACACACACATACACACACTTTTAGAAAATCGCTCAGACAGGATACACGCACAGAAACCGTATCAAGAAACTACTGATAATGAGAATCAGAGAGTACAATTTCTGTGCCTTACAGGTTTGCGTAAAAAATTATTTGTGACACCTTATGCTCGGAGGTTTACATACACTTGTCATGCTTATGAATGTCATGGTAATTTTGGGCTTTTACTGATTTCTTTGAACTGTTCTTTTGTCAGGGTGGAATGATTGTAGATCATACATCATTAATGACTCTAAAAAAACAAGAATTGGGTGCCCAAGCTTGAATTCATTTTGGATCTTCTATAATCCACACAGTCAAAACAATGCATTCAGGTTGAAATATATACAAACACTCCCATGAATATTTGGTTAAATGTCCCTTACCAAGCCACACTTCGACCAGACAGTTTTGGTATCCATCACCACGCTTCTGGGATAATTCTGGCTGAATATTTGACCACTCTTCTTGGCAAAATTGTTTTTTAGGCTCAAAGCAAGATATGTAGGTAATTAAACAATATTTAGTGGAAGTTAACAAAGGATTTCTTAATAAAAATGTATTGAAATATTATTTATGCAATCAAGACAACAATGAACCTCATGTTGTGCATGAAACAGAATGTGATATTTATAATATTTGATAAAGTGTGGCAAATGAGACTCAAAGCAACAACTTACAACATCTTTGCAAATTAAATACTGACACTGACTTGACTGGAAAAAGGACAAGCACACATAACTGAAGTGTTGAGGCTAACGCACCGAGACTTTCCACAATTTGGACAATGTTTGAGTAAGTGGTAAACCTGACAATAATGTTTTATCCATTCTGTAATTGTCATCAGTATGTAGAATGCTGAATTGCTTCCAGTTGATTATGTGAAACACATTCAGGAACATAATGTTATATTAATATAAAGTCATCCTTATACAAAATCCAATCAATTACATATAGAGCTAGGTAATCTCATGGCAGACGTGATTTTTGAAGGTTGTCCGAAATTATATGTATTTTGATACAGATTTGGAAAAACTGTACAATTTACAACATTCTAATGAGTAAATTCACAAGTTTATTGGATTGTACAGCACTTCTGTACACTTTGTGAAAGCTTTATATTTTTACATGAGTTTTCCCCTTTAATTTTCTTCTCATTTGTAAAAATGTTTCCTTTCTTGAAGAAACATCAGCATTACACAATATATCCTATTACCCTTTCAATGTGTCTTGCCTAGTCCCCCTGCAGGAATCATTAAAGTTCCATCTTACATACATATAAACAGGTCTGATTCTGTAACATTGTGATAAATGTGCACATTTGTGCAGAGGAAAATGTTAATTTGATACTTAATATTGTCAAATTGCTATAAAACTGAGCAGACTGAGTAGCTGTGTGGGATGTTTATCCTTGTGGAAACTGGTAATAAGCTGATTCAGTTCTGCTTCTAGCTTTGAAGACTGGTAAATGCATGTGGCTTCCCACTCATTTTTTTCTGTCGGGTTAAGGTAATACTATTTTGCATGTGTGCATGATTTTTTTTTCTAAATGTACTGTTTTTAAAGGCAATATTTGTTTCACTGCAAAAATAAGCCACTGCATAGAAAAGCTATGTTTACAGCTACATTATGCATTTCAAATTCAAAGCTAAATGGTAATTGGGACAGACTAATGCAAAGCATGTTTTACATTTATTACTTTAAATGTCTTTAAATCATTTCACTATAAAATTCAAAAAGAATTATTATCTTTCATTTTGACTGTATAGGCATTCTGTCTTCAGGTTATTAAGAATAAAATGCTCCATATATTTTCAGCTGATGAAAGTACACCAAGGGGAATCTATTTAAAAAAAAACAACAAGATTTTGGTATATATCCAATAAATTGTGTTGAAGTAGAACCGGAGCCATGAAAGGAGTACATAATGCATGCACCATGTGCTGCAAAACCACCAATTTCTTTGGGATATTTTCAGACTCTCAACATGGCTTATACAAAGATATAAGGAGTTTGAAATGGACTGACCTCTGCTCTGCAGTTCCCCATTCATTCAGGTCTGACAGTTTTTCTCTTCTCTGCAAACATGCTCTTGTCATTAGTATGCCTCTGAACTCTGTCTCACAATGTCTTTGTTCTGATTAATTATTTCATCCTGTACGTGGCTGACTGCAGGCCATGCACATGTGGGTGCTTCCTCTGGGCTCACTAAAGTCTTTTCAAAGAGGACCACGATGGACACCTGTTCTATTAACCCACTATCCCTGACCTCACAGTGCTGACAATGGACTAAGCATGTAAAATGGACTAACACAAAGGTTAACAGGGCATATAATGGTGAGTAGCGCATTTAGTTTCTTTGTTTTAGGTATGGACCAGAGAAAACCGGCATTTGTCAGGAATGTGTTCTGGCTCCTACGCTGTTCAGTGCTTGCATGAACTGGGTCTAGGGTTGTGGAAACCTGTGATTTAGGTGCTTTGATTGAAGAAGAAAAGTTTCTGACCTTGACTTCACAGACGATGCTCTAATCTTTGCAGAGTCAGGGGATACTCTGATGGCAGCACTTGAAAAGCTGAGTGAGGAATCAGATTGTCTGGATTTGCGATAGCCCTGGATCAAGATTCAGATCAAGGCTTTTATTGGTGAAAGTGTTGAACTATATAGAGCAGAGGTGGGAGTAAGTCACCATCAAGTCTCAAGTCAACTGTCAAACACTTGATGGTCATTATGACTTGAGATTTGACTTGGGACTTGCTGATTCATGACTTGAGAGTGACTTGATCGTGACTTACTCCCACCTCTGCTATGGAGAGGCTCATTTATCTCAGCGGTGACATTCGTGTCTTTGGGCTATCTGGCTTTGTGATTGAGAGATGCCTTAGAAGAACTTATGGAGTCACGAGGTCGCTGGACAGAGGTGTTTGGTAATGCCAATATAAGGCAGGAGAACAAAGGTCCAAGTCTTTAGGGTAATGGTGTCTCATGTCTTCCTGTATTGTTGTGAGACTTGGACATTAACTACTAACCTAAGGTGATGAATGGATGTCCTTGGTACTAGGTCTCTTGGAATCTTGGGTACTAAGGAATAACTTTGTGTCAAGCAAGCACTTACTAGAGACGCTAAGGTGAGGAGTATCAGTTGTGTTGTGAGGGAGCACCAGCTTCGACATTTTGGCCATGTGACACATTTCTCTCTGCATGGCCCAGCATGCAAGTACCTGAGAGTTGAGGACCCCAGTGGATAGAAAAGGCCAAAGGGACAGCCACGCTTCACCATCCATCATAGATGGTTATTTTATAGATGTGGGAATGAGACGGTTGTTTTTCTGGGCGGTTGCCATTCAGAGGACCCAATGCGGATCTGTGGTTTTGTGAAGCTTGGAACCAGTGCTTTCTCCCAGACTTACTTTGACGAGATACTGACAAAATTAAGGCAGGTTCCTGATATAGTGTTATGTTTGTTTGGGTTCACTACACAACTGCATAGGTTGCGACACAATGTGATACACAGTGCAAAATACAGTATGTCTTCAAAAATTTTAAAGTTGAAAAATGAATTGTAGTAGGAAGTAAATCAAGATAATAAAAGGAGCAAATTTGATCTTGAGGCCTGCATTGATCAGATCACAGCTTAGATGGTATAACAATTGATCCACCAACCACAGCTTTAGCTTTGGGGGAATTGAATCCTGGTTACCACAGGTTAAGGAACCCTGAATTGAATCCTGGTTGCCCTTGGTCAAGGAACTAAACCCCATATTGTTCTATGCTGTGCATTACAATATATTCTGCATCCGGGTCCGCAGGTATTCCCTACAGACGTCCCCCAGTAATGTTAGTCTCAGGATTAAAAAAACATTAACCAATACACTAACTAACCAATAAGCCACCATGCTGCCCTTAAGACAACAGACAGTCCCATGCATTACATCCCAGACAGACATCAGTGGCATCCAGAGACTTGTTGTCTGCTCTGGGATTCAAATCCACTATCTCCACCCTAACCACTGTGCCATGCATCAATGGCAGATTAAGAGGGGTAAGCAGGCTTTAGGAGTGCCAAATATGCTGGTTCTGGCGTGAGGGAGCTTAACTTTTTTGTATAGTGTATATTAGGGACTTAAATATATCTTGAGCAGGCATGGGCTGGTTTCAAATTTCACAGCATACCCTGGTCTGAAAATGCCACCACTAAGATTTCTGTCCAACAGTATGTGCTTCCCAAAATAAATCTCAGGTAATTCCACACAATTCTGTCAGTGACCTCTGTATATCTCAATCGTATGCCTCAGGGCTGAAGGAGTATTGGAAAATATTGGTTATAAAAAAAATAAATTAACTTCAGCAAGAACTATTTTTGATTCATTTGATTTATATAGCACCAAATCGTAACAAAAGTTACTTCAAGAATGGAAAAGAAATATCTAAAATCTAGACCTTAGCTAGTCTACAAGCAAGCACAATGGCAACAGTAGTTACTATAGTAGACTGCACCAGCTACAGTAGTGAAATCAATACCCTAGGGTAGCCAACGAGGCAGATAGCAGGGCTAATAAGTGAAGTGCACATCTCGGACCGCGCAGTGCATTATGGGTACGCAAAATTTTTCGGCTACCAATCCTCATGCTATGACGGCGGAAAGCAGCGAGGAGTGCTATGATTTGGATCATTTCAACCGCTGGAAAGTTGACAATTTAAAGCGTTTTTGTAAGCTCCGCGGATTGCCTGTTACAACCAGGACTGCGTACGGCAGTAGACAGAAACAGAAAGAAGAGCTGGCTGCCCTTGCGTGTGCTGCATTGTTACAGAAACTACTGTTGGTGCCAACGAAGGAGGAAGAGAGAGCTGCTGTCGAAAATGACCCGTCCTTGTTGCTAGTTGGAGACAAATAAATTTCTGACCCCTTGAAGGCAACTGACGGATGGTTAGATGAAGTCCAGGGTCTGAAACTGTGGATATTGCAGAATATTTGCTAAGCAGGGATGAGAAATCGCGACTCCGCCAGCTTCGTAATGACTACAAGGAAGGTGGGTCTCACATATAACCTCTTTGGTGTCACGTTTGTTTTGATAAGTTGACAGACATACAGTGATATGTGCATATGCATACAGTTCGTTTATAGAACATGTCAATTTTACAATATTACGCGCCACATTATTCATGGTGCGACATTACAGTCATAAGCCGATGCACGAAAACGGAGTCATCAGCCGCATTATAATTCGGCACAGTTTCAGGATATTGACAAAATAAATGTGTGCAAGAAAGTTACAATTTCCATCTTTTACATCCATCTGGATCTTTCTTTTCTGTGGGGAAATTGTGTAGAATGAACGGAGGTTTACAACCACATTTCTTCTTTCCGTCTTTGTGTGGACTCTACGGAGCTTTGTAATTGTGTGTTTTCAGCCAACTTTCAAGCCTATAAATTTGAGCATTTGAAAACAGCACAATGCACACCTGTCATTATTGTATGCGTCGCTTAAGCCTTAAAGCCTTTGAAACAATCCCTGTAAGCCTTAACTTTTACAGTCCACTAATGCTACTGTATACAAAATTCAATGGGAGCCGTGTGAGTTTGGTAGTTGGAATTTTTGCCCTCATTTGACCCACGCATGCGCAGATGCGTTGCGCACTTCGCTTATTGGCAAACTAATAACATCAAGTATAGTTTTACTTACTTCACTCACTTTGTTTAGATTTCAGTTCAATTTAATTTATTTATGCAGCACCAAACCACAACAAAGCTACCCCAAGATGCTTCACATGGGTAAGGTCTAACCTTACCAACCCCCTGAGCAAGCACAGTCAGGAAAAACTCTCTCTGGCATTTTTTTGAGGAAGAAACCTCAAGTAGACGGTACTCAGAGGGGAGTCCCACTCTTTCGGCCAATCTAACAGTAACAGAGTACATGAAATAAAGTGCAAATGAACAAAGTGCAGACAAAAATCATCAGCATGCAAAACAAAGTCTAGAACAGATCTGATTCTAAAACCCCCAATTATTGATCATTATTAAATGTAGTAGGTCAGCATTATCCTTTTGGCACATTTTCATGGGCAAGTGTGCAGGTGAAACATTGCAGTATCTGCCCAAGGGATGCTATGTAGAGGGAGAAAAGCAGGGGGCCTAAAACAGACCCTTGTGGAACCCCGTATTTCATAAGAACATGATTTGAAGTGACGTTATTGTACAGCACACACTGTAAGTGACTAGTTAAGTAAGAGGTTAACCATGCAATGGCATTACCAGCAATCTCAAAGTCATTCTCAAGCCTGTCCAGTAGTACACAATGATCCACCATTTTGAACACAGTGCTGAGATCTAGCAATAGTAGCACTGTAGTGGAGTCCAAGTCCATTGTAGGAGAAGATCTTTCACCACTTTAGTAAGAGCTGTCTCCATGGAATGGTGCATTCTAAAAGCAGACTGCAGTGGCTCAAAGAGGTTATTCTCATTACGATAGTCCACAATCTGCTGTAACAGTACTTTTTAAAGGATTTTAGACCAAAAGAATTGGTTAGATATCAGTCTATATTTTTTCAGTAAATGAAAGTCCATGTTAGGCTTGATGGGGGGGTCAAATGGAAGAGACAAACAATATTTTGTCTACATAGAGTTTTGCTTTGAATTAAATCTAAAATCCTGACTCCATATTCATAGAACTGATATTCATAGAACTGTCAAGTGTTTGATTCATAACATTGTCAACTATTGTTGTAACGGATGAAATTATATCCAATATTTCAACATATGTGACAGCGTTGGATGCTGAAGCTCTGCAAAAATAACTCACTGAGATGTGGTAAGAAACTGAAAACTCTTCCTAATCTGTACAAAATTTCAGCATAGAAATGAAGTCTGACAATGATCTGACAAACTAATTGTGTTTGGAATTGGGACAAATCAACACATATTTGATCATGAGTCCAGCTTTATTCAGCCCAAAGGTGATGAAAAATTAGAAAAGCTGGGAGGCCTACAGCATGCACTCGGCTGCAGCTGCTCGCTGAAATAGGCTATGTTAATGAATGATGTGCATTATTCACTACAAATCAAATTAATTATATGAAAGGACAACAATTGTGATAGAAAACATGCTGTCAATGAAGTGAGCACAGCAAACACGCACTCCTTTGTCACCGGCTGGTTCCCAGTGATTTTGTGTGATTTGTTTCCTTCCTGCTGATCACTTTTAACCACAATTTTCTCCTCACGAAATCCTTTTGAGTTCTGTGAAACGAGGCCCGTTTGTTTGTCTGTGTCCCTGTTTGTACATCTGTAAACAATGCACTCCTTCCCCATTGTCCATTTCAATGATCGCTAAAATGTGTGCATTGATCAGTGTTGCCATAGTTACTTTGAAAAAGTAATCCAATTACTGATTACTCCATGAAAAAGTAACTTTGTTACTTTACTGATTACTCAATTTTAAAAGTTAGATTACTAGTTACTTTATTAGTTACTTTCAGCAGCATGTTCAGCACCTCAACATGAAAATGATAACCCGCTTTGCCAATAATCACTTTATTATTTCTTGACTTCAGTGAATATAAATACTTGTTTTATAAGAAATAAAATAAAGACATCTTTCTTGACCTTATATTTAGCTGTTGACAGCACTGTAACGGTAAAATTTATCATTTCGAACCAACATTGTTTATAAATGGAACTATTAAATTCTTTCTAACATTTTTCTAACATTTAAATTCTTTCTAAACATTTTAGTTGTTGAAATTATTATTATTATTATTATTATAAGTAGTAGTAGTATTAGTAACAGTATGAAAAAATGCGTTCAAAAGTGGACCTTTAATCTAGGGTGTGCGTCCCCCACCAACAACCACCCACACCACCTTCCTGCATGGATTCGCCCCGGTTTGCTGTTTGAGCACAAGAATGGATAACATTTTTTTATGCAGAAAATATGACCAGATTTACAGGTAAGAAAGTTTTATCAGCATTTTTTACATCATGTCCTCCTCAGAAAGAGACTTCAAGTGAATTTGGGTGGGGAAAAAAGCATTAGTATTTGTAGCGCATCGCGGATCAGCTGTTTTTAGCGAGGAGACACACAGCGGCACAGAGTTTTAAAGAAAAAACAAAGCTTAAAAACAAAAGCCACAGCTCTGAGCATCACCGCGCTTTGAGAGACAACTGTTTTTCAACTCAGAGCTGCTGCACAGTGGATACGGCTCTGTGCTCTCAGCTCGCTGAAAGTGGTTAAAGTGGGCAGTAACGAACGTCGACCTCCCACTGCTCACGGGCCAGATTTAATGGAGCGACCAATCCACAATACAAAAATAATAGTAACGCACAGTGACTCGGAGAAGTAACTTAAATCTGTTTACTGATTTGGAAAGATTAACGCGTTATATTACTCGTTAGTGAAAAAAGTGATCAGATTAGAGTAACAAGTTATTGGCATCACTGGTGTTGATGTGTAAACATTATTGATTATGGCAGTCGCAAGTTAGCTGAGTGGATGACCAGGCTGCTTTTGGAGCGGGATATCTCCTGAAGTTATGTTGCATTAGTTGTAATATGGATAAGTGGAAAGGCAGAAAGCGAGAGAAGGAGAGTGAAAGAGAAAGAACGTGAATATCAATAATGAAATCATGTGTCCACGGAGGTGTGGTAGCAGGAGTAAGTCCTGCATAGGCTCTGGAGCCCATCAGGCCAGTTCATATCAACAGATACTAGAGCATGAAGAGGATGAGAGTGTACAATTCCCCTTAAGCAGGACACCAGTGCATTTCAGATCCTCAGCTCAGGTCAGTCGCCCCCTACTGATAGATTTACTGGGACAACACAGGTGATGTTTGTTATCAGATGTCACAGCTGAAGCACATACCTGGAATCAAACCCTGGTCTAAATACTGGTGGTAAAGCACTTATCCCACAGACCGACATGTTCTGTGAAGGATACCTTAATAATATGACATTGAGGTATTTTTCCTGTTGTTATTACAACCCCAATTCCCATCAAGTTGGGACATTGTGTAAAATGTAAATAAAACAGAATATAATGATTTGCAAATCCTCTTCAACCTATATTCATTTGAATACACCACAAAGACAAGATATTTAATGTTCAATCTGATCGACTTTTTTTGTTTTTGTGCAAATATTTGCTTATTTTGAAATGGATGCCTGCAACACAATTCGAAAAAGCTGGGACAGTGGTATGTTTACCACTGTGTTACATCACCTTTCCTTCTAACAACACTCAATAAGCATTTGGGAACTGAGGACACTAATTGTTGAAGCTTTGTAGGTGGAATTCTTTCCCATTCTTGCTTGATGTACGACTTCAGTTGTTCAACAGTCCGGGGTCTCCGTTGCCGTATTTTGCTCTTCATAATATGTGACACATTTTCGACGGGCGAGAGGTCTGGAATGCAGGCAGGCCAGTCTAGTACCCACACTCTTTTACTACGAAGCCACGCTTTTGTAACACGTGCAAAGTGTGGCTTGGCATTGTCTTGCTGAAATAAGCAGGGACGTCCCTGAAAAAGACGTGGTCTGGATGACAGCATGTGTTGCTCCAAAACCTGGATGTACCTTTCAGCATTGATGGTGCCATCACAGATATTTACATTCCCCATGCCATGGGCACTAACACACCCCCATACCATCACAGATGCTGCCTTTTGAACTTTGCACTGGTAACAATCTGGATGGTCTTTTTCCTCCTTTTTCCAGAGCACACAACGTCCATGATTTCCAAAAACAATTTGAAATGTGGACTCATCAAATCACAGCACACTTTTCCACTTTGCGTCTGTACATTTCAAATGAGCTCGGGCTCAGAGAAGGCGGCGGTGTTTCTGGATGTTGTTGATGTATGGCTTTCAGTTTGCATGGTAGAGTTTTAACTTGCACTTGTAGATGTAGCGATGAACTGTGTTAACTGACAATGGTTAACACTGAAGTGTTCCTGAGCCCACACAGTAAGATCCTTTACACAATGATGTCAGTTTTTAATGCAGTGCCGCCTGAGGGATCAAAGGTCACGGGCATTCAATGTTGGTTTACGACTTTGCCGCTTACGTGTAGAAAGTTCTCCAGATTCTCTGAATCTTCTGATTATATTTTGGACTGTAAATGATGGAATCCCTAATTTCCTTGCAATTGAACGTTGAGAAACATTGTTCTTAAATTGTTGGACTATTTTTCACGCAGTTGTTCACAAAGTGGGGATCCTTGCCCCATCTTTGCTTGTGAACGGCTGAGCCTTTTGGGGATGCTCCTTATATACCCAATCATGACACTCACCTGTTTCCAGTTAACCTGTTCACCTGTGGAATGTTCCAACCAGGTGTTCTTTGAGCATTCATCAACTTTCCCAGTCTTTTGTTGCCACTGTCCCAGCTTTTTTTAAACATGTTGCAGGCATCCATTTCAAAATGAGAAAATATTTGCTCAAAAACAATAAAGGTTATCAGTTTGAACATTAAATATCTTGTCTTTGTGGTGTATTCAGTTGAATATAGGTTGACGAGGATTTGCAAATTATTGTATTCTGTTTTATTTACATTTTGCACAAGGTCCCAACTTCATTGGAATTGGGGTTGTACAGATCAGAACTGCATATCATCAACTTATAGTATGATTATGCACCAAGATGCATTTACTATTCACAGTTGCAACAACACTTCACAATGACAGCATCCAACACAATCGGATCATGATCTTAAAAACCCCCAAACACTTAAATTATCCTGGCATCTACAAAACCATTATTTAACCTCCATCCATATGCAGAAGGGGTACACTAGTCAGAGGATTTCCACTCTTTTGTGAAACTTCACAAATACTTATGTCAGCCAAAATACTGAAGAAGGTCATTTGAAGGGGTTAGATTCAGTTCATTATGTTAAATTGTATTTGCGGTTATCTACAGTATAGTAGGGGTTTCATGTTAAATATATCCAAATAAAAAAGTTAAGACGTCTGCAGCACTGACAGGCTCCCAAATATAATTTATATTTTTTTGTGTTTGGGAATGTAGACTTTCTACAGCTTTGTTTGGACTTCTATGACATATGTCCTTCCTCTCTTCCTCTATAGGACAAGCCTCTGGAGCCCTGTATGACATGGCCACCTGGTTCCCCCTCCTTCCTGTGCTTCTCTGCCAGTGAAGCTGATTATCAATCAATCAATCAATCAATTTTTTTATATAGCGCCAAATCACAACAAACAGTTGCCCCAAGGCGCTTTATATTGTAAGGCAAGGCCATACAATAATTATGTAAAACCCCAACGGTCAAAACGACCCCCTGTGAGCAAGCACTTGGCTACAGTGGGAAGGAAAAACTCCCTTTTAACAGGAAGAAACCTCCAGCAGAACCAGGCTCAGGGAGGGGCAGTCTTCTGCTGGGACTGGTTGGGGCTGAGGGAGAGAACCAGGAAAAAGACATGCTGTGGAGGGGAGCAGAGATCGATCACTAATGATTAAATGCAGAGTGGTGCATACAGAGCAAAAAGAGAAAGAAACAGTGCATCATGGGAAGCCCCCCAGCAGTCTAAGTCTATAGCAGCATAACTAAGGGATGGTTCAGGGTCACCTGATCCAGCCCTAACTATAAGCTTTAGCAAAAAGGAAAGTTTTAAGCCTAATCTTAAAAGTAGAGAGGGTGTCTGTCTCCCTGATCTGAATTGGGAGCTGGTTCCACAGGAGAGGAGCCTGAAAGCTGAAGGCTCTGCCTCCCATTCTACTCTTACAAACCCTAGGAACAACAAGTAAGCCTGCAGTCTGAGAGCGAAGCGCTCTATTGGGGTGATATGGTACTACGAGGTCCCTAAGATAAGATGGGACCTGATTATTCAAAACCTTATAAGTAAGAAGAAGAATTTTAAATTCTATTCTAGAATTAACAGGAAGCCAATGAAGAGAGGCCAATATGGGTGAGATATGCTCTCTCCTTCTAGTCCCCGTCAGTACTCTAGCTGCAGCATTTTGAATTAACTGAAGGCTTTTTAGGGAACTTTTAGGACAACCTGATAATAATGAATTACAATAGTCCAGCCTAGAGGAAATAAATGCATGAATTAGTTTTTCAGCATCACTCTGAGACAAGACCTTTCTAATTTTAGAGATATTGCGTAAATGCAAAAAAGCAGTCCTACATATTTGTTTAATATGCGCTTTGAATGACATATCCTGATCAAAAATGACTCCAAGATTTCTCACAGTATTACTAGAGGTCAGGGTAATGCCATCCAGAGTAAGGATCTGGTTAGACACCATGTTTCTAAGATTTGTGGGGTCAAGTACAATAACTTCAGTTTTATCTGAGTTTAAAAGCAGGAAATTAGAGGTCATCCATGTCTTTATGTCTGTAAGACAATCCTGCAGTTTAGCTAATTGGTGTGTGTCCTCTGGCTTCATGGATAGATAAAGCTGGGTATCATCTGCGTAACAATGAAAATTTAAGCAATACCGTCTAATAATACTGCCTAAGGGAAGCATGTATAAAGTGAATAAAATTGGTCCTAGCACAGAACCTTGTGGAACTCCATAATTAACTTTAGTCTGTGAAGAAGATTCCCCATTTACATGAACAAATTGTAATCTATTAGACAAATATGATTCAAACCACTGCAGCACAGTGCCTTTAATACCTATGGCATGCTCTAATCTCTGTAATAAAATTTTATGGTCAACAGTATCAAAAGCAGCACTGAGGTCTAACAGAACAAGCACAGAGATGAGTCCACTGTCCGAGGCCATAAGAAGATCATTTGTAACCTTCACTAATGCTGTTTCTGTACTATGATGAATTCTAAAACCTGACTGAAACTCTTCAAATAGACCATTCCTCTGCAGATGATCAGTTAGCTGTTTTACAACTACCCTTTCAAGAATTTTTGAGAGAAAAGGAAGGTTGGAGATTGGCCTATAATTAGCTAAGATAGCTGGGTCAAGTGATGGCTTTTTAAGTAATGGTTTAATTACTGCCACCTTAAAAGCCTGTGGTACATAGCCAACTAGCAAATTATCATCTACACCTGTGGTTGTGGCACTCCTACATCAATCAGCGGTGTCCTACTTAAGTCTCAGCTGAACAGGAGGATGTCGCCAGATCTGTCCATCTATAGATTGGTAACACTGGCCTCATGTTTAGTATTGTTCACCTTTTTGAGTTATAATTATACCCCCTTTGGATTGCTTGGAATAGACATCATAGCATATCTTTTTGTGCAGTCAACAGCCTCCACCAGCTCCACTGGCCCACCAGGCTTCCTGCACCTTCAACCCATAGTCCAGTGTCTTCACCTCCTGGTCTTCACCACACCCAGTATGTCCTCAGCACCATTACAATAAACTGTACTTTATCATTTCCTGCCTCATTGCATTTGAGTCCATTTCAGTTCCCGGGCTTCCTGCAACAGAAAGATCTGGCCAAGCATGGACTCAGCTGGGGCAGGTTCGATCCACCACCCCGGGGCAACTTACTCGGTCAACACCAGCAACAAATCACGGAACTACGCGACAGCAATCACCAACTCACAGCTCGGGTATCACCACTTTGCACACAATTCACCACACTCACTGAATAGCTAGCGAATGCGTTTCCTACACCTAGTATCAACCAAGCCTCAAACACCCCAAAAATAGCAACCGCGAGCACACCAGCCACACCCACACATAGCTTCCTAGTTTGTGATCTACAAATGTTCAGCAGGTTTGCCAACTGTTCTTCCTTCCTACTACAGTGCTCAATAGTTTTTTGTTTGTTTTTTCTCAGAGACCCTCAAAGTTCAGCACTGATCAAAGTAGAGTGTCTGACCTGACAAGTTTTCTCTGGGGGGAGGCGATGACATGGATCACAGTTTTGTGGAAGGGCAGGTTCCCAATTTTGGTGTCATATGAGGAGTTATGCGGGGAACTCCATAAGGTTTTTGGCCATGCAATCAAGGGACAGACGGCCACCGAGTGGTTATTTAGGATCCGTCAGAGGGCTTGTAGCATCTCGGAATACTCAGTCGAATTCTGGATGTCAGCAGGTTGGGATGTTGTGGCACTGCGGGCAGCATTTAACAATAGCCTGATGGACAAATTATGCTATGAGCTGGTGGCTAGGGATGATCCACAGTCACTGGATGAGCTTATCTCGCTATGCATTTGGTTGGATAACCGATTGCAGGAGCGGCAGATGGAGTGGTCGGCCATCTTTGTCCTCCCTCTCCACACCTATGTGAGTCACTTCTCTCTCTGTAATGCTGCAGTATTTCCAGTAGTGTAGCACCTTCTGCTGTCATACCTTTGCAGGTCGGCAGATCCCAGATAACACCATAGGAGAGAGCACGATGCTTACAGGCTGAGGAGTGCATTTACTGTAGTTTAAAGGGGCACATCCTGAGTAATTGCCCCGTTCAGCCAAAGGAGGCTGCTCATCAACAGTTTATGGGTTGCTGGTGAGCGGATGATGTACTACAGGTTTTTCCTCTTCCAAGATGTAAATCCTGGCCATAATTCAGTTGCATCAGGATCATTTTATGACCTATGCCCTAATTGACTCTGGGGCAGAAGCTAATTTTAGTGATGAATATATCATAACCAAACTTGGGATTCTCCAAGAGAATTTGCCTACCCCCATCGGGGTTAGAGCTCTTGACAACACCACTTTAACCACCATCATGCACCATACCATCCCACTTCACCTCATAACTTCTGGAAATCACCATGAGGCGATACAGTTATATGTATTTACCTCCTCCACTCGAATAGTTCTAGGACACCCTTTGCTTCTCAAGCATAACCCAGATATTGACTGACTGGCAGTGGAGTGAGAGGTGTCTCTCCCACTGTTTGTGGTCAGCCATGCCCACTAGTAATCCCAATGTTCCCCCCTCAGATAGCACTTCAGTTGATTTGTCTTTGGTTCCATCAGTTTATTGCAATCTCACCCCAGTTGTCAGTATGGACAGGGCCCTGTCCCTGCCATCTGTCCTTCCCTATGACTGTTCCATTGATTTACTTCCCAGAACTACCTTATCATCTAGCAGGTTGTTTAACCTGAATCACTGGGAACGTGAATCAGTGGAGCGTTACATTCAAGAGTCCCTGTCCTCCAGAATCATCCTAGTGGGTGCCAGCTTCCTCTTTGTGGGAAAGAAGGACAGTACCCACTGCCCTTGTATTACAGGGGTTTAAATAACATCACTATCAAGAAGTATCCCATTTCACTTTTGAGTTCAATGTTCAAACCCCTACAAGGTGCTTTCATCTTCATTAAACAAGCTATCCGCAACGCTTACATTTGGTCTGCATGAGCTAGGGTGATGAATGTACAGGCCCGTTGCAACAAGGCAAGCAAACCAATCAATTGTCTCAAACCCTGAGCTGGCCAGGGGACCCCAGACAATGACCGGTTATGAATTTTATGCAACGACCAACTGTGTGAGTACCACCTTAAATTCTGTGACAGTCAATGCAGGAAAGTGCAGCAACACTGTTATCGGAATCCCCCTCAAGGGGGCTCCTCCCACAGTAGCCAGCTATGTGACGGGTGAGGTGTAAAGTCCAGGGTAGAGAAACATGCGTATGCACAGTGCAGTTGCACGGTGGAGCTCATCTCAATGGGTACTAGTTCATTTCGATGGGACTTGGAACACTGGCTAAATAAAAAACGTCAGCAATCATGAAGCGGAGTTATCTGTCAGGAAGCTAGAAAAGAAAGAAGAGAAAGAGTAAGAAAAATAAAATAGGACAGTGGTAAGTAATAATTTGCATTTGATAAATTAGTATTATGTGTCAACAAAATATAATGTTTACATTAGCTACCTACCTGGCTGTGTTAACAGTGTTGCATCTTCATAAATGATTAATGTCTACTCGTGAACTTATTTTCCCAAAACGCAATCTCCTGAACTACACTCAGACACTTTCCTTGGTTTCACATCACCCTCTGCTGGACTCTTATGAGCATAACACCCAAGGACCCAATGTAGACATTCAAACATAATATCTACGATACCAAACCTCCTCCCCCTTAAGTTAACAACTTATACCTGTTCACATTTAAATATTACTTTTGTTAACTTAATAACATTTTAAAGTATGTTTGATTTATATACTGTGCACATTTTTTTAAATATTTTGGATTTCGTAGTTAATACACAATTTGCACTCTCTTTATACGTTGGTTATTATGGGACGGGGTGAGGTTTGTGCAAATGTTCAAATGCATTGTCAAAAGAAATATTTTATTGATATAAAGTTTGATCTTAAACAGTGTGTCTAAGCTGTGGTTTGTGTAGGTGGGCAGATGGGGCAGCGTGGTAAGGCATAGGGAGGCCTCCAAATCCATTTTGCTTGGGGCCCCCAAATACCTTGAAATGGCCCTATGAATGGAAAACTGCATTCAAGAGCCCCCTGGGCCATTTTGAGTATTGGGTAATGCCCTTCGGTCTTCTCAACACTCCTGCAACCTTCCAGGCACTAGTCAGTGACGTACTACGTGATTAGTTTGTGATCATCTATTTAAATGACATTCTCATTTTATCTAAGGTTCAGAAGGAACACCAGGCGCATGTTCATCAGGTCCTCCAGTGTCTGTGGGAGAACCAGCTGTTCATCAAAGCATGTTCCAATTACCCTCTGTTTCCTTTCTAGGTTTCATCAGTGTGCATGAGCAAATAAAACCTGATCCAGACAAGATCCATGCGGTTCGTGAATGGCCTAGTCACTAAAATAGCTTCAATGGTTCCTCGGGTTCACCAATTTCTATTGCAAATTCATCCATAATTGCAGTCAGGTCACTTTGCCACTGACCGCCCTTACCTCATCCAAGACACAGTTCATCTGGACAGCCGCAGCTCCCCAGGCCTATACACAACTCAAACTCCTGTTCACCTCTGTGTCCTTTCTCATTCAGCCAGATCCTAGCCAGATTCACGGTGGAGGTCGATGCCTCCAACAGCATAATCGGGACTCTCCTTTCCCAGAGTGGGTCAAATGATGGACTGCATCCCTATGCATTGTTTTTTTCACTGCCTGTCTCCAGCTGAGCTCAACTATGTTGTAGGTAACAGGGAACTGCTAGCCATCAAGGAGGCTCTGAAGGAGTGAAGGCACTGTTTGGAGGGGTCGACACTACCTTTCCTTGTCTGGACTGCCCATAAGAACATTACCTACATACAGAATGCTAAGAGGCTCAATGCTTGTCAAGCCAGGTGGGCTCTGTGTTTTGGGTGTTTTAACTTTCCTATCACTTACAGACCCGAATCCAAGAACAGTTCCCCCCAGAAACGGACTCAAGTACCGCAGAACACATCCTTCCTTTCATAGTCATCATGGGGAACGTCACCTGGGACATCAAACAACTTATCCAAGATGCTCAGATACAACACCCGGAACCAGGTGGGGGACCCCCGAGGTGATTCTTTGTTCCACCACCCATCGTCTCGCAGGTATTGCAATTATGTCACTCATCCAAACTCACGTCATCCTGGAATAAGACCGACATTAGACATTGTTAAGAGACATTTTTGGTGGCCTTCTATGGCTGCAAACTGCAGAGCATTTGTTTTGTCATGTTGCACATCCAATTCACCTAACCTGCATGTCTTTGGATATGGGAGGAAGTCAGAACACCTGGAAGGAAACTGCATGAACATGGGGAGAACATACAACTCCACACAGAATGGCACCAGGTGGTAAACGATCCCACGACCTTCTTGCTGTGAGGCAACAGTGCTAACCACTATTCCACCTTGCCACCCTTTTAATTGATCTACTTAAAACATATCAGTCCACAAATGAATTTTAAAAGCCACTTTTGCTTCATCTCACTGGCAGTTAGCAGTCTATCTGCATTAAAAATAAAATAGTGCCAATACCGCTAATCTAGTTGTGGTTGTTTCATGATATTTATTGATGTGGCTTAGTTGGTGTTCGCTGATCTTATCTTCTCTTACTCTTTTTGAGGTTATGAGGCAGAAATCAAAGTCTTTAGGGAGTCACCAGGCTGACATGTTTCCCCATCATAGCAACCCTTTTTGCTGTGCTCGTCACGCCACAGTCGCACATCTGCACCTATATATCAAAGCTGTGCACAAAAACATTCCTGAGAGCAAAGCAGGGGTGATTTGTGTGCCTTTCTCCTTCTTTTTTTTATTAAAATTCATCTGTGATCTAACTTTTTGCTCAGCTAAAAGCTTGACCTTTTAAATCACTCATGTGTCCAGATCTTAGACCTGCACCACATTAAGACCAGCACTGACATCACAACTGTTCCCCCCTCCCCACTACACCTCATACTTTTTTCATATATTTTCTGTTGTCCTCAACAGATGGACAATCTTGCAGCCAGACTTTTTTTTAAAAGTGTTTAATAAATGTAATACAGCCTATATAATGTTGAAGAAAGAGGCCTAAACCAGAACCATCTGCAGAGCTGCAGTAACAGCGGCTGTTAGGAGGCACAACAAATAGAGTTCAACATGTGGCAGGTTCACTTTCTGGTACCAACAGTTTATGACTTTCAGTGCTGTAACATACAGACTCTATCTGCTCTAACCTTTTCAATTTATAATGACATTCTGCAGTCTACAATTATGCATTCTTTTCAAAAAGAGAGTCAAAATGATGCAAGTGATGTTACAATGGAGTGGCTTTCAGGTTTCATCTCACAAAAGAGCAGCGCAATGGTTTCACATTCCCACAGAGGGTAACAGGAACTTATTTGACTTATTGTCATGACCCTGGTAGTGCCTCTGGTCATTCTGCTCGCCCGGCTGCTGCTAACATAAAATAGTTCTGAAAAGGAATGTGAGATGTAATGGGCAAATCAGAAAGCCTGGAAAATCACAAACAACTCAGCTCAAAAATGAACATACTCAAAGTGGTTTAAGCATATTCCATTATTTGACTGCAAAGACCTTCAGAAAACTGTAAACAAAACAAGAAATTGTCATCTGCAATTGCTTAAAAATAAAAAAATTTGAACTAAATATTCAGTAGTGTAAGTTACTGAGCAGGATCACATGACAAGTAATGTTAACTTTAAGCAACAGCACAAAACGGAAGTGTTACCGCCAAATAAGAACACGTGCTTTGATTCTGCTTGTTTGCTGGGAGATTTACACAAAAACTAATGAATCAGTTATTATTTGTTGTTACACGTGTGTGAGCCCAGGAAAGCTTATTAATGATCTGAATTAGGATCCAAATAAATTCCTAAACAATGTGAGACAACATGTTTTTGACAGAGATGTACAAAGTGCCTGTAACTTCTTCAGAGTTGTCACGGGTGTCTTGGTGGCTTCCCTCACTAGTTTCCTTCTTGCAATTGTCTACTCCATGCAGTACCATGCTGTTTGTATTTCTTAATGATAGATGTCAATGATACATTCAGATAAAATATAATCTAAGGTCCAAGATATTGGCAGAAAATTGGCTGTAAAAGTGATAGTCCAGTCAATCTAAAAAAAAAAAAAAAAAAAATGACCCAACCCAAAAGACCTGTGGGTGTGTCTGCATCTAAAAATGGGTGTGAATTGAAATAAATATATATGATTAGTCCACCTAGTTGTATCCAGTGCCCACCCACCCCCAGGCCTTTGTTGGAATCTGATGTGAGTCTGACATTGGTGGCTTTAACTTGTTGAAACAAAGGTATGTAGACATTTCTCACATTTACTGATGTACGAAAGAAGTACTGCAGTACCACAAACACTTGCCACCATGGCACTTCATGCAATATGTTGCAGATAATACTGACCGTAACATCAGAACAACTGATGTTCCTGGAACATTCCATGTCATGGGAATTGTTGCATGCGTCACCCCCACAATTGAATGAGCTTCAGTCATTCCATGTATATCAAGGTGACAGCAAAAGACCTGGAAAATGTCGGACGCATTGTTCCATAAAATTCTGGGGGGCCTCAAGAATCTTGTCTACAAAGACAATGAATAGCACTTTGAAGATGATAGACAGACAGCAGCTGATATAGTCTGGAAACTCTCCTTGATGCTTGGCAAATGCCCAAGGTGTGGGTGATCTGAGATGATGAAAATGTTCAACACTGGAGAAGATCATCCTGGTCAGTCACCAGTCATCTTCCATCCATGACTAACATGAATCCAGAACATCTGACTTGCACATTCCACTCTCCAGTTTGTTCATGATCATGTGGCTCACTACCAGGCAGAGGTGGGACGAAGTCACCATCAAGTCACTCTCAAGTCATGAATCAGCAAGTCCCAAGTCAAGTCTCAAGCCATAAACAATATGCAAGGCCCATTGACATAGGCCTTGCAGATTGATGACTTCAGAATGACTTGACAGTGACTTTGTCCCACCTTTGCTACCAGGTCACTCCATTTCTAACCCATCATCAACCACTATGGTGGAAAGCAATAATTATTGAAAGTGAAGCACCTGGCAGTCCATTAAAATCTATCATTTTCTGAGTTGGTAGATTTCCTGTGCTCATGAGTTTCTTTGGTGCAATTGGGCTTTTGACGGCAGGATTTGGCTTGGAAGAAATCCTGAAATTAGTGTTTGCACCAAATATAGTGCCCAAAATGTTTTAAGAAAAAAGAATTGACAGGGCCATTCGAGGTCATTTCCTAGCTGATTGAGCAGTGAATACTGGCAACAAAAAATTTTGAAGTCAAATTGATCGTCCCAGCAAGCTATGCTATCAACTTGGAGGATATGTTAGAGCTGACTGAAGATCGTACTGTTGCTGATGGCAGTGTGGGCAGAGAGACATCCCCAGATGAACCAGCTTCTGATCAGATACTAGATGAAGAATCCACAGACCATGTCCATAGACTTGGAATTGACAGAAGTTGGTACCCTTGCTGGTGAAAGTGAGGACACACAATGTGAGGCAGCTCCAGATGAACAACTTTCTGATTAACCAGATGGAAAATTCATCAACCATGGCAAAGACTTACCAGAGATATTGTTGTGAAAGTGACGTGACACGGACCCACAACAGGGGGCGGTAATGAACGGACAATGGATAAGCCAAAAGTAACAATTTAATGTTGTGAATCGCACAACAACGTACAGACAATAACAATATGGTGGAATGTCAATCATACACCAGGTGACGTGTGGGCAGGCTCGACGATAGAAGACGCCTGGCGAGAGAAGAGCTGGATCCCCACACAGCTTCCACCACCAACGGAGCTGAAGAACACCGGAGCCGCCAAGCCCTGCGCCCCAGGTGGCCGCTATCTTCAGCAGTCAGACCCGGTACTGCTGGCAGAAAACAGAGACAGTCCTGATGAGTGTGAGTTCGCACACTCAGTAATCCCACAGTCAGTGTTCAGTAAAGGAGGGAGAACCTCCACCTCCAATCACACACTCGTGCAGCTCCTGGTTAACCACTTATCTGGGTTGGGATGTGAGGCGAAGCCGTCGCTGTCACACCAAACGCCAATTCCCCAGACAAGGCAACACTCCAGGAAAACGGCTGCAACAGAAGTTCAGGTTATACACACAAAGTGTCAGTCAGCAGAGAAATTACCTGAAGGGTAGCTGATTTCTCGGCGGGGAGGTGGAGTTGCAGTCCGGCCTTTATGGTGGTGGTGATGAGTAGTGGATGAGTGACAGCTGGTACGGATGATGAGTGACAGCTGTCACTCCTGGTTGCTCCGACGCCCTCTCGTGCTTGAAGCCCGCACTTCAAGCAGGGCGCCATCTTGTGGTGGTGGGCCAGCAGTACCTCCTCTTCAGCGGCCCACACAACAGGACCCCCCCCTCAACGGGTGCCTCCTGGCGCCCGACCAGGCTTGTCCGGGTGCCACCGGTAGAAGTCGGCCAGGAGGGCCGGGTCCAGGATGAAGCTCCTCTTCACCCAGGAGCGTTCTTCGGGTCCATACCCCTCCCAGTCCACCAGATACTGGAACCCCCGGCCCTTTTGACAGACATCCAGGAGCCGGCACACGGTCCAAGCCGGCTCCCCGTCGATGATCCGGGCAGGAGGCGGCGCCGGTCCGGGGGTACAGAGGGGCGAAGCGTGGTGAGGTTTGATGTGTGACACATGGAAAACCGGGTGGATCCGCAGTGAAGCTGGCAGCTTCAGCTTCACTGCGGCTGGACTGAGGACTTTGAGGATGGGGAAAGGTCCAATGTACCTGTCCTTCAACTTTTGGGATTCCACTTGCAGGGGAATGTCCTTGGTGGAAAGCCAAACCTCCTGCCCAGGCTGATACGCAGGGGCCGGGGCACGCCGGCGGTCTGCATGGTTCTAGGCCCTCGTCCGGGCTTTGAGCAGGGCAGAGCGGGCGGTACGCCACACCCAACGGCACCTTCTCAGATGGGCCTGGACCAAGGGCACCCCGACTTCTCCCTCCACTAGCGGGAACAATGGGGGCTGGTACCCCAAAGACACTTCAAATGGGGAGAGGCCGGTGGCAGACGAGACTTGGCTGTTGTGAGCGTACTCGATCCAGGCCAGATGGTCACTCCAGGCCGTCGGATGCGCGGAGGTCACGCAACGGAGGGCCTGCTCCAGTTCCTGGTTAGTCCGCTATGCCTGCCCGTTCGTCTGTGGGTGGTACCCAGACGAGAGACTGATGGTGGCCCCCAGTTCCCTACAGAAACTCCGCCAGACCTGGGAGGAGAACTGAGGACCACGATCCGAGACAATGTCTGATGGAATCCCATGCAGACGCACGACGTGGTGGACCAGGAGGTCTGCAGTCTCCTGGGCCGTCGGGAGCTTTGGGAGGGCCACGAAGTGGGCCGCCTTGGAGAACTAGTCCACTATCGTTAAGATGGTGGTGTTTCCCTGGGACGGCGGGAGGCCCGTGACAAAGTCCAGGCCGATATGAGACCAGGGGCGACGAGGCACAGGCAGAGGCTGGAGGAGGCCTTGGGCCTTGTGGTGGTCGGCTTTGCCCCTGGCACAGGTGGTGCAGGCCTGGACGTACTCCCGGATGTCGGCTTCCATAGACGCCCACCAGAAGCGCTGCCGGACCACTGCCACGGTCCTTCGCACCACTGGGTGACAGGAGAGCTTGGAACCGTGACAGAAGTCAAGGACCGCAGCCCTGGCCTCTGGTGGGACGTACAGTTTGTTCTTCGGACCGGTCCCCGGGTCCGGGCTCCGTGTCAGGGCCTCCCGGACGGTCTTCTCCACGTCCCAGGTAAGGGCGGCCACGACAGTGGACTCGGGGATGATGGTTTCAGGGGGGTCTGACAGCTCGGTCTTGACCTCCTCTTCGTGCACCCAGGACAGGGCGTCAGATCGTTGGTTCTTTGTCCCGGGGCGGTAGGTGATCCGGAAGTCAAAACGCCCGAAGAACAGCGACCAGCGGGCTTGCCTGGGGTTCAGACGCTTCGCGGTCCGGATGTACTCCAGGTTCCGATGGTCCGTGAAAACCGTAAATGGTACCGATGCTCCCTCCAACAGGTGTCTCCACTCCTCAAGAGCCTCCTTCACCTCAAGAAGTTCCCGATTGCCGACGTCATAGTTCCGTTCAGCTGGGGTCAACCTGCGGGAAAAGTAGGCACATGGATGGAGAACCTTGTCGGACTCCCCGCTCTGGGATAGCACGGCTCCTATCCCTGAGTCAGAGGCATCCACTTCAACAACAAACTGGCGCTTGGGATCGGGCTGCACCAGAACCGGTGCAGTCGAGAACCGGCGTTTCAACTCCCTAAACACGGCTTCGCACCGATCCGACCAGGTGAAGGGGACTTTTGTGGAGGTCAGGGCTGTCAGGGGGCTAACTACCTGACTGTAGCCCTTGATGAACCTCCGGTAGAAATTTGCAAAACCGAGGAACTGTTGTAGTTTCCTACGGTTCGTTGGTTGGGGCCAATCTCTCACCGCCGCAACCTTGGCCGGATCAGGGGCGACGGAGTTGGAGGAGATGATGAACCCCAAGAAGGACAAAGAAGTGCGGTGGAACTCACACTTCTCGCCCTTCACAAACAGCCGGTTCTCCAACAACCGCTGTAGGACCTGACGTACATGCTTGACGTGGGTCTCAGGATCCGGAGAAAAGATGAGTATATCGTCTAGATATACGAAGACAAACCGATGCAGGAAGTCCCGCAAGACGTCATTAACCAAAGCTTGGAACGTCGCGGGCGCATTGGTGAGGCCGAACGGCATGACCAGGTACTCAAAGTGACCTAACGGGGTGTTAAATGCCGTCTTCCACTCGTCTCCCTCCCGGATCCGAACCAGGTGATAAGCATTCCTAAGATCCAATTTCGTGAACATTTGGGCTCCATGCAGGGGCGTGAACACTGAATCCAACAGAGGTAACGGGTATCGGTTGCGAACCGTGATCTCGTTCAGCCCTCTGTAATCAATGCATGGACGGAGTCCGCCGTCCTTCTTGCCCACAAAAAAGAAACCAGCACCCATCGTGGAGGTGGAGTTCCGGATCAACCCGGCAGCTAACGAGTCCCGGATGTAGGTCTCCATTGATTCGCGTTCCGGACGTGAGAGGTTGTACAGCCTGCTGGACGGGTACTCAGCGCCTGGTATCAAATCAATGGCACAATCGTACGGACGGTGCGGGGGCAGCGTGAGTGCCAGATCCTTGCTGAAGACGTCAGCAAGGTCGTGGTACTCAGCCGGCACCGCCGCCAGATTGGGGGGGACTAAAACCTCCTCCTTAGCTGTCACACCGGGTGGAACCGAGGATCTTAAACACTCCCGGTGGCAGGTTTCGCTCCACTGAACCACAACCCCAGATGGCCAATCAATCCGGGGATTGTGTTTTAACACCCATGGAAAACCCAAAATCACTCGGGAGGTAGAAGGTGTTACATAAAACACAATCTCCTCCCTGTGATTCCCAGACACCACCAATGTCACTGGCTGAGTCTGGTGTGTGATTAGTGGAAGAAGGGTGCCATCTAGTGCCCGCACCGACAATGGTGACAGTAAGGCCACTAGAGGGAGCCCAACCTCCTTTGCCCATCTGCTATCCAGCAGATTCCCCTCCGACCCCGTGTCCACCAGTGCTGGGGCGTGAAGGGTTAGATCCCCACTCAGGATCGTGACTGGGATTCGTGCAGATCATCGGGGTTTCCCCACGTGGGTGTTGTGACCCACCCTTAGCCCAGTCTCTAAGGATGAGTGCTGCTGTTCTGACCGTTTGGGGCATTCTCTCTGTGTGTGCTCAGTAGAGCTGCAGAGAAAACACTCTCCACGGATCAGCCTCCTTTGTCTCTGATCTGATCGTTTTTTGGCCCTGCTTGTTTCCATAGCAACATCAGCAGGGGGAGCTGTTGTCACGTGGAGAGCCCTGGCAGTGGAGCGTGGGGAAGTCGGCTCCCTTTCAGACCCGGGAGGAAGAGGGACGGCTTGTTCCTGACCACGCCCCTCGTCTCGTTCCCGTCGGTGTTCCGTTAATCGGTTGTCTAACCGTATAACCAGGTCGATAAGCCCATCTAAATCCCGCGGCTCATCCTTCGCCACCAGGTGCTCCTTAAGGACCAGAGACAGTCCGTTTACAAAGGCGGCGCGGAGTGCAACAGCATTCCAGCCGGCTCGCGCTGCCGCGATGCGGAAGTTGACTGCATACTTTGCTGCGCTTCGACGCCCCTGCCGTATCGACAGCAGCACACTTGAAGCGGTCTCGCCTCTATGAGGGTGGTTGAACACCTGTCGGAACTCCCTCACAAACTCAGTATAAACCATTAGGAGCCGTGAATTCTGCTCCCAAAGCGCCGTAGCCCAGGCGCGTGCCTCTCCTCGAAGCAAATTTATAACGTAAGCCACCCGGCTGGCGTCTGACGCGTACATGACGGGCCGCTGTGAAAAGACGAGCGAGCACTGCATCAAGAAGTCCGCGCACATCTCCACACAGCCTCCATACGGCTCCGGAGGGCTTATGTATGCTTCAGGGGAAGGTGGGGGGGTTCGTTGAACGACCAGCGGAATGTCTGTTTCTGGCACACGGTCAGCAGGAGGAGGTGCTGCAGCAGCGCCCTGAGCACGCGCTTCCACCTGGTCGGTGAGAGCCTCTATCCTGCGATTGAGAACACTGCTCTGCTCCGTAACTAAGTCCAACCGAGCGGTAAAGGCGGTTAAGATGTGCTGCAGCCCACCCAACACGCCTCCTGCTGGCGCCTGTGCACCTCGCTCTTCCATTGGCTGTTCAAGCGATGTTTGACGCCCCTCGGGATCCATGACACTGGCCGAGAAATCCTGTTGTGAAAGTGACGTGACACGGACCCACAACAGGGGGCGGTAATGAACGGACAATGGATAAGCCAAAAGTAACAATTTAATGTTGTGAATCGCACAACGACGTACAGACAATAACAATATGGTGGAATGTCAATCATACACCAGGTGACGTGTGGGCAGGCTCGACGATAGAAGACGCCTGGCGAGAGAAGAGCTGGATCCCCACACAGCTTCCACCACCAACGGAGCTGAAGAACACCGGAGCCGCCAAGCCCTGCGCCCCAGGTGGCCGCTGTCTTCAGCAGTCAGACCCGGTACTGCTGGCAGAAAACAGAGACAGTCCTGATGAGTGTGAGTTCGCACACTCAGTAATCCCACAGTCAGTGTTCAGTAAAGGAGGGAGAACCTCCACCTCCAATCACACACTCGTGCAGCTCCTGGTTAACCACTTATCTGGGTTGGGATGTGAGGCGAAGCCGTCGCTGTCACACCAAATGCCAATTCCCCAGACAAGGCAACACTCCAGGAAAACGGCTGCAACAGAAGTTCAGGTTATACACACAAAGTGTCAGTCAGCAGAGAAATTACCTGGAGGGTAGCTGATTTCTCGGCGGGGAGGTGGAGTTGCAGTCCGGCCTTTATGGTGGTGGTGATGAGTAGTGGATGAGTGACAGCTGGTACGGATGATGAGTGACAGCTGTCACTCCTGGTTGCTCCGACGCCCTCTCGTGCTTGAAGCCCGCACTTCATGCAGGGCGCCATCTTGTGGTGGTGGGCCAGCAGTACCTCCTCTTCAGCGGCCCACAAAAACAGATATGAGCATTAGATCTGTATTCCAGTGCTATGGCTGGCACCACAACCAGAACAAATGCAAATGAACTACTGTTGTCTTCTCTGGAGGCAGAGATGGTCTAGTGGTTAAGGCACTGGGCTTGAGACCAGAAGATCATTGGTTCAAATCCCAGCCTGACTGGGAAAATCACGAAAGGCCCTTGGGCAAGGTCTTTAACTCCCTATTGCTCCCGGTGTGTAGTGGGCACCTTGTACGGCAGCACCCTCGCATCGGGGTGAATATGAGGCATTATTTGTAAAGCGTTTGAGCGTCTGATGCAGATGGAAAAGCACTATATAAATGCAGTCCGTTTATATCGGAGAGAAATGGAAACTGGAATCAGCAACTTGGTACCTTGGCATATGTAGCAACAGGTGTACGAGGCATTGGAGGCAGCTATGATTTTACACGTATTGTATACGATTGATGCTCCATGCGCAATTCATGCGTAATTTGACCACATTCATACTATGTGTGAAGGGGCCCTTAACCTTGTGCTTGCGTTGATACTTGCAGGAATGCTATATAGATAAACACATTGTAATGTCTTCAAAAACTAAACAATTTGTGTTGTTAAAGTAAAATTCATAATAATAAGATATTATTCATTAATTTATTATATAAACTATAATCACATAACCACAATGTTTGAATTTTACAAGAATCTGAAAGTTGTGGACACAGAAATTCATTCAGTGCTAACAGACTGATTTTTGAGCAGACTAATAGTTCACTAAGCCATAGCATTTCATTTGGAGATGCACTCAAGATAAGGGTAATAATGTCAGTTTGATGGACGGCCCAGCCGGAGCCTCAGTCCGCTGGTGTGTACATTCACCACCGGCTGCACAACGATAAAACCGACATAGGCAGGTGTGTTTGGTTAAGATGCACTTGTCAAGTGAGGTGTCAAGCATGTCTGTGTTCATTCAAGTGAACCTCTTATCTACACGTCCATGTCCCACTCATGAGACAAAAGCACTTCCATGTTTATATGATTTACATCTCAAGCAAAATGCACCCTTGCGCACGTGCACACTCATGGCATCTCTTACAGAGGGATAGGAATGCCCGTTTCTGTGATGTATCAAACAAATACACCATCTTGCAGTGTAAAATCATACTGAAACAGAAACCTTTAGGTTTCATGATGTGACATAGACCATGTTGTTTTCAGTTATGGAAGATTACAGCTCTCCCTCTCTCTCTCTCTCACACACACACACACACACACACACACACACACACACACACACACACACACACACACACACACACACACACACACACACACACACACACACACACACACACATTCTCACTCGCACAGTTGGACCAACCTCCTCCAAATAAACAAATTAAGCTGCAATTGTGGCACTTTGTCATCCAAACAGACTTCCAAACCGTGATAACACAGCAAGCAATGACAGGTGTGGACATGTACAACAGGACTTCATATGGCAGGAGGACTGGCTGCTCCCCCAAAACAACTGCAATTAGAAGTTGCAATTTTCCAAATGGTTTTGTCCACCTTACAGTGTGATCACTTGGCCTGGTAGGCAGGGCACATGGTACTGCCCATGTATTTTTATGTACAGTCTGGTCCATAAAAAATTTGACATTAATGCAGTTAAAATTTTGCTCTATGCCACAGCATATCATGTGCAAAGAAAATAATGAATATGAGCTCAACATGCAGACCGCCAGGGCAGCTAGTCAGATTTCAGGCTGTGTCCATTCTCATCTTCAAAATAAACCGGATGCTGCCATAAATGTTCTTGGTGATTTAAATCACTGCAGTTTAAATAAATCCCTGCCTGGCTTCTACCAATATGTTCAGTGTAGCACCAGGAGCAATAAGACTCTGGATAAGTGCTATGGGAACATAAGAGATGCCTACACAGCCAGAGTCAGACCCCCTCTTGGCAATTCGGACCATAATGTAGTCTAGCTTCTCCCCACCTATCGATCAGCATTTAAATCTAGTAAACCTGAGGTCCACTCTGTCAAACTGTGGTCTGCTGACAAGCTAGAGGAGCTGAAAGGATGTTTCTTGTGTACAGATTGGGACATTTTTTTCCAAAACGTGGATATCAATAATGCCACAGAGGCAATTACTGGTTACATCTCTTTCTGTGTGGACTCAATCATTCCCCAAAAGATTATTAAGAAATACCCAAATAATAAATGGTATGTCACATGGGAAATACGGGAATGTATTAATAGGAAGAATACAGCTTTTAAATCAAGGGACTTTGCAGGGGTTAGGGTCGCATAAAAAGACCTGAACCAGAAGATGAGAGATGCTCGCCTGCATAAGGAGCGCACAGAACGGGACCTTTCCAGAGCAAACAATAAGAGACTGTGGAATTCTATTCGGGGCATGACAGACATGGACACAAAAAGGAAACCTGTAATTGACAATAATGAATTTGCAAAAGCCAATGAGCTAAATGATTTTTATTTGCGTTTTGAGAGTGATAATCAGGAAAAGTGCAGGGAAATTTTAAAAGAGATTAGGTGTAATTTGCATGAGGACAGAATTTTAATTGACTCACAGTCAGTTACTCAAGTTTTAAATCAATGTATACTAATAAAGCTACAGGGCCAGACAATATGTCTGCTTTTCTTTTAAAAACATTTGCAGAGGAGCTCACTCCAGCTTGGCATCAACTCTTCCAGCTCTCTATTGATACTTATTCAGTACCTGAGCTTTGGAAGAGATCAGTTATTATTGCAGTTTCCAAGAACCCTTACCCCAAGTGAATAATGATTTTTGGCCAGTGGCCCTAACCTCTAATGTAATGAAAGCATTGGATAAACTGTTAATTCAGGAGCTTACTGTAGAGGTGGAGCCACACTTGAATCAGTATCAGTTTGCGTACAAAAGGAAGCGGAGTATGAGTGATGCCATTTTAACTATAATGAACTTGGTTTTAAAGCATCTTGAGAGTTCCTCTGCATATGCCAAATAAGTTTTTTTTAATTTTAGTTCTGCTTTTAACTGTATCCGGTCACATATCCTTCTTCAAAAAATGATTCAGTTGAATGTGAACCCTCTTTTAATTAAGTGGTATCATTCTTTTTTGACAAACAGGTCACAACAGGTGAAGGTCAATTCTGTCTGCTCTGATATTGCATTAAGTAGCACTGGTGCCCCTCAGGGCTGTGTTAGTTCACCTTTTTTATTTACACTGTATACCAATGACTGCATCAGCTATCAGCCAAACCAGTATGTTGTTAAATTTTCAGATGACGCTGTAATACTGCTAAACACTATTACTAATTCAAGTTGTCACAAATCTGGAGTGGACAGGTTTGTGAACTGGTGTGATGTCCATCAATTGCAGATTAATACTAATAAAACAGTGGAGATGTTGGTGGACCCTCGGGCTGTTGAAGACCGTAGTGTGGTCACCATACATGGACATAACATTGAACAGGTGGATTCGTGTAAATATCTGGGGGTTTATATCGATAACAACTTAAGCTGGCACATGCAAGTGTCAAGCGTTTGTGCCTGAATCCACCAGCATTTGCACTTTCTTCGTCGACTCCGACTGTTTGGTATATGTAGGAATATTATGCTGATTTTCTACAGAGCAACGATTGAGTCCGTGTTACGGTATGGTATTACTATCAAAAACTCAAATATTAAATCTGATTAAGATAGCTGGCAAAATCATGGGTATGGTGGTACCTGTAACTCCCCAAGAGTTGTTTGAACAGGCAGTTCTTAGATGTGCTGACAATATTTTAACAGATGAGTCTCATGTACTGCACTCTGAATATACTTTACTTAACTCAGGAAGGAGGTACAGGGTTCCTCTTTGTAAATATAATCAATATAAATATTCATTTATTCCATTATCAGTGAAGCTCATAAATCAGCAGATAGTTCAGGGAAGATAGCTTAAGGGTATGTATTGCGGAATTTGCACAAAGATGTTAATAATGTTGTGTATTTATATTTTATCCTTTGACTTACTGTGTTGTTGTTTTTAATGTATGGGTGCTATGTACTGGATATGTTGTTGTGTAGCAGACTCTGTCCAAGGCAAATTTCTCCTTAGGGAGACAAATGAAGACACTTTGACTTTGACTTTGACCTTCATCTTTAATGTGATGGTAAGTACATCCAAAGAAAAAAAGGTCTGAAACAGCTAGTTTCATACAAGCCCAAATCAGAAAAAGTTGGGATGATATGAAGAGTTCAGATGCAAAACACAGTAAGTATTTATTTTTTTTAATGGAGAAAATGCAGTTGAAAATGGAGATTTAAAAGAAACCATATTCGGAAATGCACAGACTTTCATCAATAAAATGAAAACATTTTGTTCACATTCTTTCATATTTTGCACACTGATGGTCCCCAGAACGGCCAAGTACAGCCTCAACTAAAAAATTACGGTTTTGGAGATACTGGGTTTTGCATCTGAACTCTTCATATGGAAATTCAAACAAGTAAAAAACCCATCTGCAGTGATTTTTACATTTACTTTGACTTATTTCATGGCAGACAGTGTGAACCCAAAATATTTTATATATGCTTGTTGTGGTCAACTTCATTTCATTTGTCAATATACATCCACTCCTGCATTTTACTAAGGCCTGCAACACATTCCAAAAAAGTTGTGATGGAACAATTTATTTTAAATCTAACGATTAAATCATCACTTTTACAGCCAGTTTTCTTGGAACAAGTCAATGAATAAATCTTGTATGCACACATACATACATACATACGTGTATGTATACATACAAATGTACATACATACATGCATACACATGCATGCATACGTCCATACATACACTGCATAAAATAAGCATTGAACACCTCACCCTTTTTCTCAGTAAATATATTTCTAAACATGCTACTGACATGACATTCTCACCAGATGTCAGTAACAACTCAAATAATCCATACATCCAAAGAAATCAAACCATAGATGTCCATAAATTATGTTTTGCATAATAATATGAAATGACACAGAGAAAACGTATTACTGCCTGAAGAAAGGGATGTGCAAAAATGTATGGAAAGCCACCCCATCTGAAATCTATCAGTAATTAGAAAGCAATCCTGAAAGACATTTGATCTTTTTTGACAGTTATACATTTTTGAAAATTCATTCAATGTTAAAGATAGAGATTTTTTCCAATTTTTAAAAATTTGTTGGTGGAGAATAAGTACAAAAATTAAGTTCTGTGTAACTGACATCTGGTGAAAATTTCAGGTCAGTAGCACCTTTAGAAATATATTTACTGAGAAACATGGTGATGTGTTCAGCAAAGAGGTTATGTTTTTGGTCGCATCCGTTTGTTTGTTGGTTGGTTGGTTGGTTGGTTGGTTGGTTGGTTGGTTGGTTGGTTGGTTGGTTGGTTGGTTGGTTGGTTGGTTGGTTGGTTGGTTGGTTGGTTGGTTGGTTAGCAGGATTACTCAAAGAATCCTCAATGGATTTCAATGAAATTTTTACCAGGGGTGTATCTTGGCCTAACTTAGAAGTTAAATTTTGGTAATGATCCAGAACACGATCCGGATCCAGTAATTTTTTAAGGATTCTTTATCATTGCAGGATAGGGCCGATTTCAACATTTTTGCATCTAACTTCATGAAGACGGGTCACAAAGGCTGAACAAAAATTAAGTTACGACATAATAATTTAGCATTTGTTTCTCCTCATTGAATAAACTTGTCATTAGAAAATAAAAACGTGTGTAGTTCATATAGTTTCTCTTTATAAATACATTTACTGAAGATCTAAGGGTTTAACCCTCTGGGGCCGATGCCGTTGTATACGACGGCTGAGACCAAGCTTTACTAAATTATAAATAACTTTACAATGATATGAGATAGAAGCTTACTTTTTTTGCTGAGAAGTTAACTCTGTGGACTTTCCAGCCACTATCCATCATCTTTGTACTCCTCATAGAAGCTGTGTGATGACATGAGCAATGTGAGTGTCCAATCGGAATTGATTTACCGTCACACAGTTTTCCAAAATCCAATCGTAGGGCAGATTCACCTCACGTGACACACCAAAGATTGTTTTCAGGAGTGATGGGTTACTAGTTTATTATAGTTTGCTGTGTGTTTTGAATAAATGTGTGTGGAAAATTATTTTCCACTTTACTTTTTTCTTTCTTATTTCTGATTTTAAACCTTTATTACACTTATAAAACACAACTACAGCATATATATTTTGAAAGTACAGGTTGTTCTGAAAAAAGAGACATAAAACTTGATTGTGGGATGCAGGGAGAGCTGTTAACAGCAATAATAAAACATTTATGCCAGGCGAGTGAACTGTCCAAAAAAATGCCCTCGGACCCCAGAGGGTTAACCACTGAATCTGAAACATGATGGTAGATGCATGAAACGATGTGGAATAAGTCTCTTTGCCAAATGGTATTCCATGTGACGTCAGTGACCCTATGGCCTTGGTGGAGGTTTGCGCTCTCCGAGTGCTTCTCATTTATACAGTGCCAAATCATAGCTAAGCTGCCTCAAGACACTTCACATGAGTAAGGTCTAACCTGACTAACCCCTACAGCAAGCACACAGGTGAGAATAGTAAGGAAAACCTCCCTCTGATGATGTTGAGGAAGAAACCTTAAACAGACCAGACTCAGTGGGGTGACCCACTGCTGAGGCCATTGTAACAGTTACAAGATTTTTACAAAGTTTTTACCAAGCTGAAGAAACAGGAAACAGAAAAACCAGAATAGCATCAAAAACAAAGTGCATTACTGAGATGAGCACGCAGTCATTGGCATCACAGGTAGGGCATTGTGAGATATGCCCAGTGCTCTGGGATGCAGGGCCAGCATCCATCCATCACATCATCAGTGGGTCACAGCACAAGCTGTCCTTATGGAAGAGTACATTCCAAAAGCAGACTGCAGTGTGCTGTGTCAGCATCAGCCAGGGCATCTTGTGGTCAGTCCAGCGCCCACTTGTGCACAGCTGTCAGCCTTTCATGATGTCATCAGTGCCTCAGACAGAGAGAAAAAGAGCAGAATCAGTCGGCCAGAAATAACTACACCTAATGTATGAGTTCAACAACAGTAAATCGACAAGGAAGCAGAGAGAATTGTAGGGTGATCACTGGCAGCTAACAGACCCACAATTTAGATGAAGTGAGACCAAGACCTAGCAGCCCCCCCCCCCCCCCCCCCCAGGCTTTTTTATTTTTAATAAATTTGCAAAAATCTAAAAAGAAAGACTTTTCACATTGTCATTAAGGGGTACTCTGTGTAGAATTTTGAGGAAAAAAATGAATTCCCCCATTTTGGAATAAAGCGGTAACATAATGAAATGTGAAAAAAATGAAGCACTGTGAATACTTTCTGAATGCACTGTATGTGGAGCCCAGCTATGGACAAGAAGCCACACCCCCACCCCTCCACACCCAAAGGTTCCATTGTTGAAAAAAAGGAAATGTGCTGAACAGGTTACAATCAATCCCAGGGCCTTAATCCAGTGGAAAACTTCATTCAACTTCAACATCAAAAGTGCTGTTTCTGGGGCAAAACCAAGAAATGCAGAGGAATTGTGGAATGTAGTCCAATCATCCTGGGCTGGAATACCTGTTCACAGGTGCCAACTCCATGCAACACAGATGTGAAACAGTTCTCAGAAACAGCGGATATATAGAACTAAATGTTATTTCAGTGGTTCAAGCATTTTTCAGTTTATACACTAAATGTTTGTTTGTAAAAAGAAAAAACCAAACAAACGCAGACTGCTATTTTTTTTACAACAGCCTAACATTCCTTTTTCTTTGCTTCCTGTACAGTAATGACCTAATGATAAAGAACTAATAGTCTCTGGTCCCCTCCTCCCCTAGGATAATGATGAGGCATTTAGCAGGCTGACATTCTTAAATAGGTGGCTGCCACAATTTTGTGGACAGCAAGGCTTTAGTTTTATTGATAACTGGCCTTCGTTCTGGGACCATTGTGGCTTGCTGATGCCGGATGGCCTTCACCCTATTGGGGAAGGTGCTGCCATCTTGTCTGCGAACATGGATAGAGCTCTATAGGGAGGGTGACATTAGGACTTTACAGCAGGCCACGCAGCAGGTGATTAGAGACCCTGCAAGGCTTATGACAAATGTGGATGTGGAATCCATTAGCTTTGCGGGGAAATTAGTGCAAAATTAGTGCAGTTTATGTGGAAGAGAGGGAAATTCGTCAAGTTGATACTGTGGCCTGTTTCTGCAGATGTGTCCATAAAAATCATAGAGGGATATGCTTTGCAAACTTAATACCTATTACTACACTGGATAATGTTGAAATTGAGGATAGCCCGTTGGCTGTTCCAACAATATTGAATATTTTGTGCCTGCTACCTACAACCCACATGGAATGTCTCAAACGTAAACCTACTTCCAGGCTTCTTATATACTGTCAACCCCACTGAGGTCCTTAGCCTGGGTCTTATTAACATAAGATCACTGTCCTCAAAATCACTGTTGATTAATGATCTAATTATGGATCATCACTTAGTTATGATTGGGTTATGTGAAACCTGGCATAAACCTCCAGCTGTCCTCCCCTTAAATGAGGCCTGCCCACCGGTGTACAAATTTAGTCACGTCCCTCGTGATGCGAAGCAAGGCGGGGGTGTTGCACTTATTTATAAATCTAGGTTTAGTTTATTAGCTGTTGTGGGACACAAATATAACTCGATGAACATCTGATACTCTGCTTTCCCCTCGATGCTACGTATTGCCAAGGTCAGAAGAATAAAAATCAGCCATATTACTTTGTCATTGTATATTGGCCCCCTTGCACATACTCTGAATTCTTAGATAAATTTGGTGAGTTCATCTCTAACTTGTTGACCAGTGCAGATAACATTCTGTTTATTGGTGACTTCAACATTCATGTAAATAAGCCATCTGATCCCCTCTGCAAGTCATTTATGGAAATTGTGGATGCATTAGGATTCCAGAAATGCATTCAGGATTTGACATACATTAGTGTAAATACCCTGGATTTGTTTTTTACACTTGGTATTGCTGTCAGAAATACTGACATCATGCCTCTGATGTGGTCTCTGATCACTCACTTATTAAGTTTACAGTTTCGCTGCCATGTTTAGTGGAACAACAGCCTTATTTATCACTGCGGCGACGCATCAACTCCTCAACTATGACTGAACTCAAAGCTAGACTGCCTTGTATCTTAGCTTCACATTTGGAAAATGCCCAGTCAGTAGACAGTCTTGTGGATAGTTTAAACTCAGTGCTACAAACTACACTCGACATGATTGTGCCACTTTATATTAAAACCATGCCCCCCTCCCCCTTGAAACACAGCCACCTTGGTTCAATGATTACTTGCGTGACCTCAAGCATAAAGCTAGAGGTCGAGAACGGAAATGGCGTAGTTCAAAATTTGAAGTATTCCACCTCGCGTGGCATGATGCTATCTTAGACTAGTTGTATAAGCGTACACTACTGGCTACAAAGCGGACCTATTACTCTGATTTTATCAACAAAAAAGCAGAACTCAAGGTTCTTGTTGGACATGGTGGCAACACTTATTCATGGACAACCACCTGTGAGTCACTCTCCTTTGGCAGCACAATATTTCTTGAATTACTTTGAGAATAAAACAGATGACATTAGTTTACCCATATCCCAGCATTCCTTAACCCAGCCACTACATCCTGCTATTGAGATGGGTGCCATTACTGAAGTATTACCTAGATTTACTAAATTTGATAGTATCTCACTAGACATGCTGATGAAACTTGTAACCTCTACAAAAAGCATTACTTGCTTATTCGATCCCATACCAACAAAACTGTTTAAGGACCTGTGGCCCACTCTCGGGCTGACTGTGCTGGAAATTATTCATCTCTCTTTAACCTCTGGATCTGTTCCTAAATGTTTCAAATCAGCAGTGATTAAACCATTACTTTAAGAAATCTAATCTTGACCCTAGTGTACTGAAAAACTATAGGCCGATATCAAATCTGTCATTTTGCTCTAAAATTCTGGAAAAGGTAATCTCATTTTGCTGGTAATCTCATCCACATAAAGTCCTTAGAAGATTGCCTTGCATCAGATGTCTAGCAATTTCCTGATTTTAAACTCTGGCAAGACTGAAATGATGGTTCTTGGCCCACTGAGACATTGGCATCAATTTGACCAGCTAACACTTAGCCTAGGCTTGTGTGTCATACATCACACTGACAAAGTGAGGAACCTTGGGGTAATTTTTGATCCTATATTGCCCTTTGACCTCCACATTAGAGATATTACAAGGACTGCTTTCTTCCACCTGCGAAATATAGCAAAGATTCATCCCATCCTGACTATGGCTGATGCTGAGACCCTGATTCATGCATTTGTCTCTTCTAGATTGGACAACTGCAATGTTATATTTTCTGGTTTACTGCAGTCCAGCATTAGGGGTCTCCAATTGGTTCAAAATGCTGCTGACAGGACTTTTGACAGGAAGCAGAAAGTTTAACCACATTACACCCATTTTGGCATCTCTTCACTGGCTTCCTGTCCCTGTGAGATCAGATTTTTAGGTTCTAACTAACCTATAAAATTGTTCACGGACTGGCACCTCACTACTTAGCTGACCTACTTAAACCATATGTACTGGCCCAGGCTCTGCATTCTGAGGGTGCAGGACTACTTTGTGTCCCAAGGGTGAATAAAACATCTGCGGGTCACAGAGCTTTCTCTTATCGTGCCCCTGTTCTGTGATGATTGATCTCCCTCCATCAATAAAACAGTCAGATTCTGTGGAGCCTTTCAAGTCCAGACTTAAGACACACTTATTTTCGTTTTCATATGGCAAGCATACTGGCCTAGTATATACTGTGCTTTTTACCCTTTTCAATTTAGTGAAGCTTAGGGCTAGTGGCCAGCGATCACTTTAGTATTTCTTCTGTTTTTCTTGTTTCGTAATGCTGACAAATTATACTGTATTTATTGTCTTTCTGATGCCTGATTCTGTTTTTTCTGTCTGTTTGAGGTGCCAGCTCCATCCAGAGATGGGTGTGGTATCTACTACTGCAACCTTCCCATCCTGTGCACTGGCAAAATTTCCTGTATAAATTTGTTTTGTAAATTGTTTTGTAAATTGTATCAGTAGCAAGGCCCAAGCAGAGGGTCACCCCTTTGAGTCTGGTCTGCTTGAGGTTTCTTCCTCAGAGGGAGTTTTTCCTTACCACTGTGGCCTGTATGCTTGCTCTGGGGATTGGTAAGGTTTGACCTTACTTGTGTGAAGTGCCTTGAGGCAACTTTGTTGTGACATGGTGCTATATAATTGAAAATAAATAGAAAAATTGAAATAGGCCTAATCAGTCATTTTTGAGTCGACCATCCCATCCAGGAATCGATCAAGAGACAATCTTTATCACCACCGAGGGATTGACATGACGATGATAGCAACCAAAAAAAAAAAAAAGATGGTTCTTGGTCCAGCAATTCATCTGCATCAATTTGACCAGGTAGCGCTTAGCTTGGGTTCATGTGTTATACATCATACAGACAAAGTAATTTTTGATCCTATGTTGTCTTTTGCCCTCCACATTAGAGACATTATGAGGACTGCTTTCTTCCATTTGTGAAATATATCAAGGATTCGTCCCATCCTGTCTATGGCTGATGCTGAGACTTTGATACATACATTTATCTCTGCTAGATTGGATTATTTTAATGTTTTATTTTCTGGTTGGCCGCAGTCCATTACTAGGGGTCTTCAGGGTCCTTCCATGTCAAGTCAATGAGGGCCTCACACACTTTGTCTCAGATTTTCTTCAAATTTTAATCAAATATGAAGAAAATTTGCCATTTTTTTAAGGCAAAAATTATGGCCTTCCTTTCTGGAGCCATGTTCAAGGTAGAATATCTCAGCAAATAATGGACTTAGAGGCCTGAACTTTTCTGTGGCAGTTGTCGTGGACACCCAGACTTGGACTATAGTCAAACAACAGACATTGACACTAAACTGTGAAGTTTATGTATGCTCAAACTATGGAAAATATTAAATTAACTATTGTGAGCATCCATGTTTGAGACACTGAAGCATACTATTACACTCAAAGAAGCCTTTCCATTTCTTGGCTCTTTAATGCCAGCTATACTGGCTATGAAATATGTAAATTTGGCATATCTGTAGTAAAGCGTTATTGTGGGAGAAACCTCTGAAATCTGAAAAAAACATTTTGTGGTTGAAATTTATTAGAGGAAAAGCTCATGTGGGCAGTAAATAAAACTCTTCAAACTGATTCCATTTTGAAGGTATTGATATCTACTTTATGTGTTATAAATGTGGCCTTCTTTATAAAACTCCTTCCTGGTTAATTTAAGCATCAATTATGGCTAATTTGTGCACTCGCGAATGTATTTCTAGTGCTGAAATGACAATTTCATTTTAATTGTGTGCACACACTGCATTCATATGATTCATGGCACACCCCAGAATGCTTGCTCATAGATCTGCCAGGGGGATTCCCCAAGGTTTCCACAGTTACTAGGCTTATATCCTAGCTTATTGAATTAACAGTCTTTTTCAAGACTATTTTACTTTTGTTTACTTTTTCACCGTGCTCCAACGCCTAAAGAAGACCTCTAACGGTCGAAGCATCGCGACGGAGCTCTTTTATCAGCTAACCTTCATCAGCGTTGGCAAGCTAACTAGCTTGCTAACGCTTTCGTTTTTATTTTTATTTTATTTTTTAGCACTGTTGTCGTGCTGCTCCACAGCCTGCCTAGTGGATTTTTATTTTATTTTAGCACTGTTGTCGTGCGTTACCTGTGCTGCTCCACAGCCTGTTCAGTGGATTTTTATTTTATTTTTTGGCGCTGTTGTCGTGTGTTACCTGTGCTGCTCCACAGCCTGTCCAGTGGATATATATTTTTTTTTTTTTAGCACTGTTGTCGTGTGTTACCTGTGCTGCTCCACAGCCTGTCCAGTGGATTTTTATTTTATTTTTTACCACTGTTGTCGTGTGTTACCTGTGCTGCTCCACAGCCTGTCCAGTGGATTTTTATTTTATTTTTTGGCGCTGTTGTCGTGTGTTACCTGTGCTGCTCCACAGCCTGTCCAGTGGATTTTTATTTTATTTTTTACCACTGTTGTCGTGTGTTACCTGTGCTGCTCCACAGCCTGTCCAGTGGATTTTTATTTTATTTTTTACCACTGTTGTCGTGTGTTACCTGTGCTGCTCCACAGCCTGTTCAGTGGATTTTTATTTTATTTTTTGGCGCTGTTGTCGTGCGTTACCTGTGCTGCTCCACAGCCTGTTCAGTGGATTTTTTTTTTTTTTTTTAGCACTGTTGTCATGTGTTACCTGTGCTGCTCCACAGCCTGTTCAGTGGATTTTTATTTTATTTTTTGGCGCTGTTGTCGTGCGTTACCTGTGCTGCTCCACAGCCTGTTCAGTGGATTTTTATTTTATTTTTTGGCGCTGTTGTCGTGCGTTACCTGTGCTGCTCCACAGCCTGTTCAGTGGATTTTTATTTTTTTTTTTAGCACTGTTGTCATGTGTTACCTGTGCTGCTCCACAGCCTGTTCAGTGGATTTTTATTTTATTATTTTATTTTATTTTATTTTTTTTATTTTTTTATTTTTTTTTTTAGCACTGTTGTCGTGCGTTACCTGTGCTGCTCCACAGCCTGTCCAGTGGATTTTTATTTTATTTTTTACCACTGTTGTCGTGCGTTACCTGTGCTGCTCCACAGCCTGTCCAGTGGATTTTGATTTTTATTTTATTTTTTTGGGCGCTGTTGTCGTGCGTTACCTGTGCTGCTCCACAGCCTGTCCAGTGGATTTTTATTTAGCGCTGTTGTCGTGCGTTACCTGTGCTGCTCCACAGCCTGTCTAGTGGATTTTTATTTTGTTTTAGCACTGTTGTCGTGCGTTGCCTGTGCTGCTCCACAGCCTGTCCAGTGGATTTTTATTTTTATTTTATTTTATTTTTTAGCACTGTTGTTGTGCGTTACCTGTGCTGCTCCACAGCCTGTCCAGTGGATTTTTATTTTGTTTTAGCACTGTTGTTGTGCATTACCTGTGCTGCTCCACAGCCTGTCTAGTGGATTTTTATTTTGTTTTAGCACTGTTGTCGTGCGTTACCTGTGCTGCTCCACAGCCTGTCTAGTGGATTTTTATTTTGTTTTAGCACTGTTGTTGTGCGTTACCTGTGCTGCTCCACAGCCTGTCTAGTGGATTTCTATTTTGTTTTAGCACTGTTGTCGTGCGTTACCTGTGCTGCTCCACAGCCTGTCTAGTGGATTTTTATTTTGTTTTAGCACTGTTGTCGTGCGTTGCCTATGCTGCTCCACAGCCTGTCCAGTGGATTTTTATTTTTATTTTATTTTATTTTTTAGCACTGTTGTTGTGCGTTACCTGTGCTGCTCCACAGCCTGTCCAGTGGATTTTTATTTTTATTTTATTTTATTTTTTAGCACTGTTGTTGTGCGTTACCTGTGCTGCTCCACAGCCTGTCTAGTGGATTTTTATTTTATTTTAGCACTGTTGTCGTGCGTTACCTGTGCTGCTCCACAGCCTGTCTAGTGGATTTTTATTTTGTTTTAGCACTGTTGTCATGCGTTGCCTGTGCTGCTCCACAGCCTGTCCAGTGGATTTTTATTTTTATTTTATTTTATTTTTTAGCACTGTTGTTGTGCGTTACCTGTGCTGCTCCACAGCCTGTCCAGTGGATTTTTATTTTTATTTTATTTTATTTTTTAGCACTGTTGTTGTGCGTTACCTGTGCTGCTCCACAGCCTGTCTAGTGGATTTTTATTTTATTTTAGCACTGTTGTCGTGCGTTACCTGTGCTGCTCCACAGCCTGTCTAGTGTCGGATTCCCTGTTTGGGAATCCGCTAGCTTAGCGTAGCTACTAGCTCTTAGCCGTTTTAGCATGGCGGCTTCTCCTGTCTCTCCCGTACTTTTCTGCTCTGGGTGTGAAATGTTTAGTTATTCCTCGGCCTCTTTTAGCAGTAACGGTACATGTAATAAGTGCAGCTTATTCGTAGCTTTGGAGGCCAGGCTGGGCGAATTGGAGGCTCGGCTCCGCACCGTGGAAAATTCTACAGCTAGCCAGGCCCCTGTAGTCGGTGCGGACCAAGGTAGCTTAGCCGCCGTTAGTTCCCCCCTGGCAGACCCCGTGCAGTCGGGAAGGCAGGCTGACTGGGTGACTGTGAGGAGGAAGCGTAGCCCTAAACAGAAGCCCCGTGTACACCGTCAACCCGTTCACATCTCTAACCGTTTTTCCCCACTCGACGATACACTCGCCGAGGATCAAACTCTGGTTATTGGCGACTCTGTTTTGAGAAATGTGAAGTTAGCGACACCAGCAACCATTGTCAATTGTCTTCCGGGGGCCAGAGCAGGCGACATCGAAGGACATTTGAAATTGCTGGCTAAGGCTAAGCGTAAATTTGGTAAGATTGTAATTCACGTCGGCAGTAATGACACTCGGTTACGCCAATCGGAGGTCACTAAAATTAACATTGAATCGGTGTGTAACTTTGCAAAAACAATGTCGGACTCTGTTGTTTTCTCTGGGCCCCTCCCCAATCAGACCGGGAGTGACATGTTTAGCCGCATGTTCTCCTTGAATTGCTGGCTGTCTGAGTGGTGTCCAAAAAATGAGGTGGGCTTCATTGATAATTGGCAAAGCTTCTGGGGAAAACCTGGTCTTGTTAGGAGAGACGGCATCCATCCCACTTTAGAGGGAGCAGCTCTCATTTCTAGAAATCTGGCCAATTTTTTGGGATCCTCCAAACTGTGACTGTCTAGCGTTGGGACCAGGAGGCAGAGCTGTGGTCTTATACACCTCTCTGCAGCTTCTCTCCCCCTGCCATCCCCTCATTACCCCATCCCCGTAGAGACGGTGCCTGCTCCCAGACCACCAATAACCAGCAAAAATCTATTTAAGCATAAAAATTCAAAAAGAAAAAATAATATAGCACCTTCAATTGCACCACAGACTAAAACAGTTAAATGTGGTCTATTAAACATTAGGTCTCTTTCTTCTAAGTCCCTGTTGGTAAATGATAAAATAATTGATCAACGTATTGATTTATTCTGCCTAACAGAAACTTGGTTACAGCAGGATGAATATGTTAGTTTAAATGAGTCAACACCCCCGAGTCACACTAACTGTCAGAATGCTCGTAGCACGGGCCGGGGCGGAGGATTAGCAGCAATCTTCCATTCCAGCTTATTAATTAATCAAAAACCTAGACAGAGCTTTAATTCATTTGAAAGCTTGTATCTTAGTCTTGTCCATCCAAATTGGAAGTCCCAAAAACCAGTTTTATTTGTTATTATCTATCGTCCACCTGGTCGTTACTGTGAGTTTCTCTGTGAATTTTCAGACCTTTTGTCTGACTTAGTGCTTAGCTCAGATAAGATAATTATAGTGGGCGATTTTAACATCCACACAGATGCTGAGAATGACAGCCTCAACACTTCATTTAATCTATTATTAGACTCTATCGGCTTTGCTCAAAAAGTAAATGAGTCCACCCACCACTTTAATCATATTTTAGATCTTGTTCTGACTTATGGTATGGAAATAGAAGACTTAACAGTATTCCCTGAAAACTCCCTTTTGTCTGATCATTTTTTAATAACATTTACATTTACCCTGATGGACTACCCTGCAGTGGGGAATAAGTTTCATTACACTAGAAGTCTTTCAGAAAGCGCTGTAACTAGGTTTAAGGATATGATTCCTTCTTTATGTTCTCTAATGTCATATACCAACACAGAGCAGAGTAGCTACCTAAACTCTGTAAGGGAGTTAGAGTATCTTGTCAATAGTTTTACATCCTCATTGAAGACAACTTTGGATGCTGTAGCTCCTCTGAAAAAGAGAGCTTTAAATCAGAAGTGTCTGACTCCGTGGTATAACTCACAAACTCGTAGCTTAAAGCAGATAACCTGTAAGTTGGAGAGGAAATGGCGTCTCACTAATTTAGAAGATCTTCACTTAGCCTGGAAAAAGAGTTTGTTGCTCTATAAGAAAGCCCTTCGTGAAGCTAGGACATCTTTCTACTCATCACTAATTGAAGAAAATAAGAACAACCCCAGGTTTCTTTTCAGCACTGTAGCCAGGCTGACAAAGAGTCAGAGCTCTATTGAGCTGAGTATTCCATTAACTTTAACTAGTAATGACTTCATGACTTTCTTTGCTAACAAAATTTTGACTATTAGAGAAAAAATTACTCATAACCATCCCAAAGATGTATCGTTATCTTTGGCTGCTTTCAGTGATGCCGGTATTTGGTTAGACTCTTTCTCTCCGATTGTTCTGTCTGAGTTATTTTCATTAGTTACTTCATCCAAACCATCAACATGCTTATTAGACCCTATTCCTGCCAGGCTGCTCAAGGAAGTCCTACCATTATTTAATGCTTCAATCTTAAATATGATCAATCTATCTTTGTTAGTTGGTTATGTACCACAGGCCTTTAAGGTGGCAGTAATTAAACCATTACTTAAAAAGCCATCACTTGACCCAGCTATCTTAGCTAATTATAGGCCAATCTCCAACCTTCCTTTTCTCTCAAAGATTCTTGAGAGGGTAGTTGTAAAACAGCTAACTGATCACCTGCAGAGGAATGGTCTATTTGAAGAGTTTCAGTCAGGTTTTAGAATTCATCATAGTACAGAAACAGCATTAGTGAAGGTTACAAATGATCTTCTTATGGCTTCGGACAGTGGACTTATCTCTGTGCTTGTTCTGTTGGACCTCAGTGCTGCTTTTGATACTGTTGACCATAAAATTTTATTACAGAGATTAGAGCATGTCATAGGTATTAAAGGCATTGCGCTGCGGTGGTTTGAATCATATTTGTCTAATAGATTACAGTTTGTTCATGTAAATGGGGAATCTTCTTCACAGACTAAAGTTAATTATGGAGTTCCACAAGGTTCTGTGCTAGGACCAATTTTATTCACTTTATACATGCTTCCCTTGGGCAGTATTATTAGACGGTATTGCTTAAATTTTCATTGTTACGCAGATGATACCCAGCTTTATCTATCCATGAAGCCAGAGGATACGCACCAATTAGCTAAACTTCAGGATTGTCTTACAGACATAAAGACATGGATGACCTCTAATTTCCTGCTTTTAAACTCAGATAAAACTGAAGTTATTGTACTTGGCCCCACAAATCTTAGAAGCATGGTGTCTAACCAGATCGTTACTCTGGATGGCATTTCCCTGATCTCTAGTAATACTGTGAGAAATCTTGGAGTTATTTTTGATCAGGATATGTCATTCAAAGCGCATATTAAACAAATATGTAGGACTGCCTTTTTGCATTTACGCAATATCTCTAAAATCAGAAAGGTCTTGTCTCAGAGTGATGCTGAAAAACTAATTCATGCATTTGTTTCCTCTAGGCTGGACTATTGTAATTCATTATTATCAGGTTGTCCTAAAAGTTCCCTAAAAAGCCTTCAGTTGGTTCAGAATGCTGCAGCTAGAGTACTGACGGGGACTAGCAGGAGAGAGCATATCTCACCCGTGTTGGCCTCCCTTCATTGGCTTCCTGTTAATGCTAGAATAGAATTTAAAATTCTTCTTCTTACTTATAAGGTTTTGAATAATCAGGTCCCATCTTATCTTAGGGACCTCATAGTACCATATCACCCCATTAGAGCGCTTCGCTCTCAGACTGCGGGCTTACTTGTAGTTCCTAGGGTTTGTAAGAGTAGAATGGGAGGCAGAGCCTTCAGCTTTCAGGCTCCTCTCCTGTGGAACCAGCTCCCAATTCAGATCAGGGAGACAGATACCCTCTCTACTTTTAAGATTAGGCTTAAAACTTTCCTTTTCGCTAAGGCTTATAGTTAGGGCTGGATCGGGTGACCCTGGACCATCCCTTGGTTATGTTGCTTTAGACGTAGACTGTGTTTCATAATTATTGTATGGCCTTGCCTTGCAATGTGGAGCGCCTTGGGGCAACTGTTTGTTGTGATTTGGCGCTATACAAAAAAAAAGTTGATTGATTGATTGATATCCACCTGCATGATGAGTGTGATGTTGTGTGATGTGCCTGTTCTGCAAAGCAGAAGTTCTCTTGTTGCATCATCTAAGTCTGTGATGGGCTTGACCCCTTGTTTCCTACAAGAAACTATGAAGTTGAAAAGTGTTATTCCAAAGCATTACATGACTCTGACAAGACTGATCAATACCAATAGAAAAACTGCATTCAGTGTTTATTGATCTGAAATTTGAAATGTGGATCATCAAAATATTCACGTGCAGAAAGAAGTGTGATGACATTCACTTTCATCAGACCAAAAAGAACAGGGAGGAAGATGTGCAGACATTCTTACTCCAACCAGGCTGACAGCAGCAGCTTTGAACATGTCCAGACATGCAGTACCCCATTCACTGCATTGCTCCAGAAATGACGGCCATAATTTTTGCCTAAAAAAACGGCAGACCCCATGCACACTAAATTGACCATATCTCAGAAACTACTTGGCCTACAGGCCTCAAACTTCAGATTTGTTGTTCTGAATAGTCTGGGAATATTTGATTAATATTTGAAGAAAATCTGAGACAAAGTGCATGAAGCCCTCGTTGAATTGACATGAAATGACCCTTCAACCGGTTCAAAATGCTGCTGTCAGACTCTTGACATGAAGCAGAAGATCATATTACCCCAATTTTGGCAGCCCTTCACTGATTACCTGTCTCTGCAAGGTCGGATTTTAAGGTTTTGCTGTTGGCCTAGAGTTGTTCATGGACTCGCACTGGCCTATCTGGCTGATTTAGTTAAACCTTATGTATCGGTCCGGGCTTTGTGTTCATGGGATGCTGGACTGCTCTGTGTCCCAAGGGTAAGGAAAAGGTCTGCGGGACAGAGAGCCTTTTTGTACTGTGCTCCTGTTTTGTGGAATGGTTTCCTGGCCTCACTGAGATTTTCGGATTCTGTGGAGTGTTTTAAGAAAAGACTAAAGACACATCTTTTTTCCCGGTCTTATGGCTACCATCCTTTTTTAATTCTTTTAAGTTCTTTTACTCTTTATTGTGTTTTATTGTGAACTTTTAATTGTGTTTTTGATGTTTTAATTTGATTTTATATTGTTTTTTTATTATTTTATATTGTTTTTGAGCTGTTTTTATGCGAGGCGCCTTGAGGCGACGTTGCCGTGATTTGGCGCGATATAAATTGAATAAATTCAATTGAAAAAAACAGAAGATCACAATATGTATGGTGTCCAAAAACTCCATCTTTAGTAATAGTCTAACAATACCTGGATGATCTACTACCTCCATAGTGTGCAAATGGTCTGCACTCTGCCACCCCATGATGCAGTGAAAGCCTGGTAAGCAAAGACGACATACATACATACAGACATACAGTGGCGCAAAAAGTATTTAGTCAGCCCCTGATTGTGCAAGTTCTCTGACTTAGAAAGATGAGAGAGGTCTGTAATTTTCAACATAGGTACACTTCAACTATGAGAGACAAAATGAGAAAAAAAAATCCAGGAAATCAAATTGTAGGCTTTTTAAAGAATTTATTTGTAAATTATGGTGCAAAATAAATATTTGGTCACCCACAAACAAGCACGTTTTATGGCTCTCACAGACCTGTAACTTCTTCTTTAAGAAGCTTCTTCTGTCTTCTTCTTCTTCTGTCCTCCACTCGTTACCTGTATTAATGGAATCTGTTTGAACTCGTCTGTATAAAAGATACCTATCCACAGCCTCAAACAGTCAGACTCCAAACTCAACCATGGCCAAGACCAAAGAGTTGTTGAAGGACACCAGGAAGAACATTGTAGACCTGCACCAGGTTGGGAAGAGTGAATCTACAATAGGCAAGCAGGTTGGTGTGAATAAATCAACTGTGGGAGCAACTGTAAGAAAATGGAAGACATACAAGACCATTGATAATCTCCCTCGATCTGGGGCTCCACACAAGATGTCATCCCGTGGAGTCAAAATGATCATGAAAACCGTGAGCAAAAATCCCAGAACTACACAGAGGGACCTGATGAATGACTTGCAGAGAGCTGGGACCAAAGTAACAAAAGCTACACACTACGCAGAGATGGACTCAAATCCTGCAGTGCCAGGCGTGTCCCCCTGCTTAAGCCAGTACGTGTCTAGGCCCTTCTGAAGTTTGCCACAGAGCATATGGATGATCTAGAAGAGGATTGGGAGAATATCATGTGGTCAGATGAACCCAAAATAGAACTTTTTGGTAAAAACTCAACTCTTCGTGTTTGGAGGAAGAAGAATGCTGAGTTGCATTCCAAGAACACTATACCTACTGTGAAGTGTGGGGGTGGAAACATCATGTTTTGGGGATGTTTTTCTGCAAAGGGGACAGGACGACTGATCTGTGTTAAGGGAAGAATGAACGGGGCCATGTATCGTGAGATTTTAAGCCAAAACGTCCTTCCATCAGTGAGAGCATTGAAGATGCAGCGTGGCTGGGTCTTCCAGCATGACAATGCTCCCAAACACACCGCTGGGGCAACAAAGGAGTGGCTCCGTAAAAAGCATTTCCAAGGTCCTGGAGTGGCCAAGCCAGTCTCCAGACCTCAACCCCATAGAGAATTTGTTGAGGGAGTTGAAAGTCCGTGTTGCCCAGCGACAGCCCCAAAACATCACTGCTCTAGAGGAGAACTGCATGGAGGAATGGGCCAAAATACCAGCTACAGTGTGTGCAAACCTGGTGAAGACTTACAGGAAACGATTGACCTCTGTCATTGCCAACAAAGATTATGTTACAAAGTACTGAGTTGAACTTTTGTTATTGACCAAATACTTATTTTCCACCATAATTTACAAATACATTCTTTAAAAATTCTACGTTATTTCCTGGATTTTTTTTCCTCATTTTGTCTCTCATAGTTGAGGTGTACCTATGATGAAAATTACAGACCTCCTTCATCTTTCTAAGTGCGAGAACTTACACAATCAGAGACTGACTAAATACTTTTTTACCTTACTGTACATGAAACCAGCAGTGGGGTGCAATGGGCCATTGCAATGTACAAATATACGTCAATAATCATTTGAATCATTTTTAACAAATCTTCCATCTCAAAATAGACATTTTCCCAACATATTTCCGTACGTATTAGCATATGTACCATCTGTTAACATCTTGGTCAAAGGACCAATTAAACTGTTGTAGCATAGTACATCCGAATTGCATTCATACTACCAGTTTGCTTATTCCTAGTACGTACTGTAGTATTGAAAGGGTAGTACGTACGAAATGAAGCTAAATACATATTAAATATTTGGATGCGGGGTATGTTTACAAACAACAATCGTCATAATTCAAAATATAACAAATGAATCAACATGAATCCATTAGGCTCAAATAATGATGGCACGAGAGAGAGAGAGCGATGTTAATATTGAGGAAAAAATATGTTACAGAAAAGGTCTATGTTGGTGGTCTGTAGGGACAGAAGACAGCAAAATATTAAAGATAAGCAGAATGGTGGAAACAGGAAGCAGGTGAGTGGAGTCATTTGGGCTATGCCATGATGCCATAACACAGCAGATTTAAGAAAACACTCATAAAACAACTAATAATGTGAAAAGACTCCCCCATGAAAACCAGAGGAGGTGTGTGTGTGTGTGTGTGCGTGCGTGCGTGCGTGTGTGTGTGTGTGTGTGTAGTCCAGATGCTGTGGACCTGTGGAGGGGCACAGTGCTGTGTGAAGGCTGTGCACAAATTAGATTTGTACACATGCTCTCTTATACAGAGGCTGTATCAGTGACGCCAAGAGGCGCTACAACAGAACCCCAAACTGAATGAAAAGGACGTGGTTATTAATTGTTCTGCACAGACGACCGTTGCTGCTGCTGCTGCTGCTGCGGTATTCCACTTCACCGCTTGTGGCGGTAAATCACCATTGGATTTTGTTGCAACCGCCAATTCCCGATAGAAGAAGAAACATAAGTGACGTCAAACTAGGAAGTGGCTCTGATTGCTGTGTTGGCTGAGTTCAGTAATGGACTGCAGAAGCAGCAGCTCTTGGCTCTGATTTGGTTCACGAACACTTTATGAATGCGTTTGTGCAGTTTGTCTCTGTTGTGGAGGAATACCCTAAACTGCTGCCTTCACCGCTGAACATAACAAAGAGGTAAGCAGCTCTGTGTGCCTGCCAGCAAAGGCTAAAGTGCTAGCTGCATATAGCTAACGTCATCTGATGGGTAAATTGCTTTTGTCTGAACAAAATAGGTTAAAGTTAATAAAATTGCCTAAACATTATCTTTCGAGTAGGAGAATGACTCGACGACACGGTGGAAAGCTCATTAAAGGCAGACTCCACCCTCAGTGTTTTAAAGTAACTGTCGTTTTGTGATGTAGTCTTTTTTTTAATGCAAGCCGGTGTCTTCAAAAGCAGTTGGACTGCAGTATCATGACGTCATCCAATTACAAGCCCTTTCCCGTAATCATTAGGGGTGAATAATGAGGCTGCCAGTGTTGCCAGATAAGGCTGATAATTTCTAGCCCAAAAGCTGGTCAAAATCTGACCTGTTGCACAAAACCAGCCCAAAATATTAGATTGATATTTTGTTCAGTATCTTATCTCTGTTACTTTAAGTTGTGTATCATAAAAAGCAATGCAATTAAAGCATGCTTAAGGCAGAGTAAAAGATCATGGAACATCTTTCTCTATTCCACTATTAGAATTAATTCAGTGCACTACGTGCGTGTGTGCACACACACACACACACACACACTTCTGCACATAGAAGTTATGTTAGTAAAGGTTTTAAATATGGCCGTGGATATTGTTACAATATCCGTAACTGTGTTTGTAGGTTATTACGGCGATGATGTGTCATTGTAACCCTCACCCTAACCTTAACCTTAATAGCCCAAATAACCCAAATCTTACAGAGTACATGAACTCAAAGAATAACTGAAACAAGGAATGTTGGTTGATAAGACTGAATTTGAAGCTAAACTGCCTGATGTCTTAGCCTCACATTTGGCAAATACCCAATCAGTAGACAGTCTTGTGGATAGTTTAAACTCAGTGCTCAAAACTACACTCGACATGATTGCGCCACCTGTGTTAAAACCACAAAACACAGTCACCTTGGTTCAGTGATTACCTGTGTGACCTCAAGCATAAGGCAAGAGGTCTAGAACGGAAATGGCGTCATTCAAAATTAGAAGTTTTCCACCTTGCGTGACGCTATCTTGTGACTGTAAGCATGCATTACTGGCTACAAAGCAGACCTATTACTCTGATTTGATCAACAAAAACAAGCATAACTCAAAGTTCTTGTTCAACACAGTGGCAACACTTACTCATGGACAACCACCTGTAGGTCGCTCTCCTTTTACAGCACAAGATTTCCTGGATTACTTTGAGAAGAAAATTGAAGACATTAGGTTAAACATATCCCAGCATGCCCTAACCCAGCCACAACACCCTGCTATTGAAGTGGGTGCCGTTACTGAGGTATTACCTAGATTTACAAAATTTGATAGTATCTCACTAGGCATGCTGATGAAACACGTATTGGCAACAAAAAGCACAACCTGTTTATTTGATCCTATACCAACAAAACTATGGACCTGTGGCCCACTCTTGGGCCGACTGTGCTGGAAATTATTCATCTTTCTTTAACTTCTGGATCTGTTCCTAAATGTTTCAAATCTGCAGTGATTAAACCATTACTTAAGAAATCTAATCTTGACCCTAGTGTATTGAAAAACTATCGGCCAATATCAAATCTATCATTTTGCTCTAAAATTCTGGAAAAAGTGGTGTCACAGCTGCTCGTGGACTATCTTACTGAGAATAATCTCTTTGAGCTACTGCAGTGTGATTTAAGAAAATATCATTCCACAGAGACGGCTCTCACTAACGTGGTGAATGATCTTCTGCTTACGATGGATTCGGACACCACTATGGTTCTGGTGCTGTTAGATCTCAGTGCTGCATTTGATACCGTGGATCATCATATTCTACTTGATAGGCTGATAGGCTGCATCAGTGAGAAGTTGGATGTCTAGAAACTTCCTACTTTTAAACTCTGATAAGGCTGAAATGATGGTTCTTGGTCCAGTGAGACATCTGCATCAGTTTGACCAGTTAACGCTTAGCCTAGGCTTGTGTGTCATACATCACACTGACAAAGTGAGGAACCTTGGGGTAATTTTTGATCCTACATTGTCTTTTGACCTCCACATTAGAAATATTACGAAGACTGCTTTTTTCCACCTGCGAAATATAGCGAAGATTCGTTCTGTCCTGTCTATGGCTGATGCTGAGACCCTGATCCATGCGTTTATCTCTTCTAGATTGGACTACTGCAATGTTCTATTTTCTGGTTTATTGCAGTCCAGCATTAGGGCTCTCCAGTTAGATAAGGAATTAAAGTATTTCCAAATGGCATCTTCCAAAACAAGAGTATCCGCTAACAGTTTCCGCCGGCTGGGATGGTGAATCCGGCTGAAAGGACAAAACAGATCATATTAAGACTTAGCGTTCCACTTTGAAACGTTCTAGCCTTCTGCTGCTACAGTGATTAGCTCCTTACACCAGTTATGTGCATGCTCCACGTTATCATCTCTGTTTATGTGGAAGCATTATAGGGCCACATACAGGCCTGGCACATCTATTACACTGTTTTCAGTGGATTCTTGTGGATGGAGATATTTGTGGAAACAACCATATATTGATATGGTGATGTGATGGAGAAAAACAGTATAGTCTAGTGTGAGATGTGCCACACATTTCAGTGCACTTGATTACCGTGCACGCCTGGTTCAATGTCACCCCTTCACATTCTCCAGGTGACGTGAGTTATGTCAGAAAGGACATTGGTTGTAAAATCTGGGCACAATCAATATTGCAGATCCACCTTGGATCCCCAAGTGGGGAAAAAAAGGGAGAAGTCGAAGGGACTTACTGTTATAATTGCTGTATTTTTCTGCATTAGTTGTCTCTCAAAGTCAGGTAAGTATGAGCAAAAGAGAGCCCACTTGGCCAAAATATGTTTTTTCAAATGGTCATCATAAATTTTTAAAGCATAAGGTGATATCAACAACTGTCAACTATTGATAGCTGAGGTTTTCAGTACATATAAAGTAAAGTTATTTAAGAAACCAGTGAATGTTTTTGATTTTTCCGTAACTGATGACCTTACCTTGAGTCAGTTTGGTCCTTAGATAAATTTCCAGTTATTAAAAGTGAAATGCAAGTGGGAGAAAAAAAATTCTTTAACATCTAACATCCAACTGTTTAAGGCATAACTGATGCTTTATTTTTACAAGTTAACCCCCCCCCCCAGCTATTATTATATGTGTTATTGCTTGGCAAATTAAATGTTAAAAGATGAAGTCGGCTGGACATTAGTGCCTTCTCCACCAGCAAGTCTCTCTATAGTTCTGGTTTTTATATACTTGTGATTTGTCATCTCTCTCTCCCCCCTCCCGATTCTTTCAGATGACTCAGCAGTGGCTTGGACATAAAACAATTGACAGAAGATGAGACGTGCTCACTTTGTTGTTTGTAATGGTTGCCATTATAGACATGTAAAGCACACTGACGTGACTAACAAGCTGTAGTGGGTCATGTTATTTGTCCATCATCATTACTAAAATATGTACATAATTGTCATTTAGTTTTGCGTGGCTTACAGTAAATAACCTGTGTTGACAATGTCACTGGGTGAGCAGTCTCAAAAGTGGTTTCCAACCCATGTCCAAGCCACTGTTCTTCAAGCAACTGGTTTACAGCCGAAGGGCAAGAATGGCACCAATGATGCCTTCACTGTCATCCAGCTGGGTAAAGAAAAGTACTCCACATCTGTGGCAGAGAAAACACTCAACCCAGTCTGGAGAGAAGAGGCCTCTTTTGAATTACCTGGTCTGCTTATGGAAGGCAACCCTGAAGTATATGAACTCATCCTTACGGTGATGCATCGGTCATTAGTTGGAATGGACAAGTTCTTGGGTCAAAGCTCCATCAGCCTGAATGAAATTTTTGATAACAAGGAGCGAAAGAAAACTGAGTAAGTCTCACACAACTGCATTATCTATAATACATCTATTGTGCCAAGTTGAGATCTATGAGAAAAAAAAATAAAGCAGCATCTCTGTAACTTATTTTTTTCGAGGCACAGTTTAAAAAGCTTCTTTAAATGTCATTCAGAGCTTTGTGAGTTAAATGTTGTTGCAGAGGTTTGTATTGTAATTGTGTAATTACAATGAAATGGTTTTGACTGTGTTGAATGTTGAATGACCCCTGTACAAACTAATGCTGACCTTTGTTACCATTCTTGTTGTTTTTACCCCATAACTCCATAACATTCAGTCATAGATAGTCCAAACTATACCTTTTTGATATTGTTGTGATCAGACAAATAATGTGGTATAGTTTTCAGTATGATTGAAACATTTTTAAATTTTGTCCCCTGTGTAATTCTTCAATTAACCCCTACCTGAACACCGATTAAAAATTCAGGTGGATACTCAGTTTTTTCAAAAGAGTAATGTCTAAGGAGTATTTGTGCCAACTTTGGTGCTTGTTTCCAGATTTGAAGGATTCCTCTGTAAATATTCTATTATCTGCTGCACTATTATAACTGCTGAGCAATGCCGTCCTTGTCTGATCCACCACTCGTAGCTCAGTGGGAACCTAAGGTTTTTCCATACCACTGATTTAAATGAAGCAGACTGGTCCTCTTTAACTCTTGTGTAGCACTAATTTCCACTTGCATGTCAGTGAGTGTGTCAGAATCAGGCTTTGTTCAGTCTGCCTGACTGTCTATATATATATATATATATATATATATATATATATATATATATATATATATATATATATATATATATATATATATATATATATATATATATATATATATATATATATTAGTAGCAAGTGACAAGACCTGTTTTTGTGGTTCTGACCTACATTGGTTGTTATTGTAATAACACAACGCCCAGCAGGGCATGTGGGCGGACGGTGTAATGGTGTATTTAGGAGTGGTTTGGAGGAACCCTTCACCTGTCACCTTAGTGTCTCACTCCCCTTTCCTGTACCAGAGCAGAGCCACATCACATCAAAGATCTGAAGCATAACTGACCCATTTTGTGTGTGTGCGTGTGTGTGTGCGTGCGTGCGCGCTCTCCCTCTTTCTCTCTCATTCAGCTGTACCATGAGTATGTCCCTGCAAACAAAATCCATTTTGTTGTTTTGTTTTTTTCTGAGCAAGCACCAGTTGTTGGAGCTGTGTGAAAAGTGATCAGAGCAGAGAGAATGAAGCAACTGTGCGAGATGAGGGACTATACAACTCACCACATAAAACTGACCCTGTCAGTTTGTGGTATGAAAAGTCACAAAACACAACCTGAAACCAATCAGTGTTCAAACAAAAACAGATTTACAAAAAATGCAGTTTGAATTGCACTTCAATGGGGTGTAATGGTGAATCATGATAATCATATCGTGAAGCCTGTATCAATTTGTTTTTTTTGTTTTTTTGGTCTGAGTATTGTGAAGCCATGACAATAGCCAGTCAACTGCTGCATGGGAGAAATAACCTCTTGCAGAAGATTCATAATGATTTATGAAGTATGCAAATAATTATACATTATGCATTATACTTCAAAATAGCGCTAGTGAATAGTTGCACCCTTATTTCAAAGGATGAGCCATGAAATCTGTTTGGGGAAAAAACAGGTCTCACTCAACTTTTGCCTATCCAGACTTGCAGAAGGGAATTCACTTCAAATGCACATGCATCAGGTTTTCACTGGCAGTCTGAACAAAGGCTCAGAGCTGTCCTAAAAGAATTTGTTGATGTGAAATTTGGTTCTGTGTTACATTTTTAACCAAGTATTCTTCGTGTGACTGCCTGCACCAAACCATAGCCTCTGTACGGCGATGGTTCAGTATGAATACGCTTACCATTCCACCCCCAGTGTGCAGGGGTCAACTGTTATCCTTGTGTTTTAATTTCCTGGTTGCAGTTGGGCCTTTTCAGAGCCCAAAAGAATGCAGTATAAGTGGAGACTCTTAAGCTCTTTAGATGTGGTAGCTGAAACGTTAGGTTGTAACACTGTGTGCGTTTTGCCATCAAACCTAGATCTCTAAGAGCTCAGTTCCTTTGCTGTTTGATTTTACTTGTAGGATCAGTTATAACAATTATCAGAAGCTGAACAGAGTTTGAATTTCTTACAACAGTGGTATTCAGACTCTTGTATGGTTACTAAATCAGTCTTTGTGATCAAGTCAGTTATTTCACAGGGTTTTGCGATGAATTTGTACATAATACATTAAAAAATCCATCTTGCATAGGTGATCATGATTTTTGTCATCGGAGTCATGACACAAACTGGAATGTCTGTCGGTTTTAATTACTAATGGTAAACTTAGTCCTTTATGCATGGGGCTGGGATTAAAACTGCATCTTTGTGGATGGCATAAAGCACAATTCTGAAGTGGGCTTATGTTGTGTAGTATTAAGTTTAGAATGTGAGTAGTTATTTAATGCTTCTGTGTCAATCTGATTATGAAATGGTGGCATTTACTGTCAGGTCTAACTATTTGGATAGTGACACACCTTTTGTGTGTTTTGCCTCTGTACACCATCATGATGATGAAATCAACCAATCAAGATGTTCTTGTAATGTAAACTATCATCTTTAATTCAGTGCAATCAACAAACATATCACCATTTCGGATTTGTAGCTGTTTTTATACAGTCCCTCCCATTTTCAGAGCCCATAAGTACTTGGACAAACTAAATATGGAGATTATTGTAGTTGATTATGGACAGAACAGTGGTTTGCATGCTTGCCTCAGAAAGGAGGTTCGATTCCACCCATGTGTGGTTCCTTTTTGTGTGGAGTTGGCATGTTATCCTTGTGTCTGCATGGGTTTCCCCCCGCAATCATATTTGCTTCTGATTGCAGAAACTCTTTGCTGTGCAGCTTTTATCTCTTGCATCACCAGTCACAACTTCATGGTAGAGCAGACATGCACATCAGGGTCTAGTCCTTTCTCTATCTTATACTAAGACAGTGTTTCTAGATCTGGAGCTTGTCCCTGGATGCTTGACTGTGGCTGTCCAATGCTACAAGTGGTTGGATTGTATCCAACTGTAATTATGGTAGGTTAAATGCGGAGGACACATTTCATTGTATGTACAATGACAATAAAAGGCACTTCTATTGTTGTTGAAACAAATCATCACTTTTACAGCCATTTTTCTTGAAACAAATCAGTAAGGATATGTAAACATTTCCAAATAAGGCTGCAACTAACAGATATTTTCATACTTGATGAATTAGACCACTATTATGTCCTATTTTGAATTAGTTGTTAGGTCCAGAAAATGGTGAAATATGTCAGTTTTCCAGAGCCCAGTATGATACCTTCAGTGTCTTGTTTTATCCACAATTCAGAAATGTCAGTTATTGGCCAATAAGGATGAAGAAATGCAAAATATACAAGAAATTAGAAGCTAAAATCAGAGAATATGGTGAGATATTGTTTGTATTGACTTGCTGCCATGTGATTGGCTATAAATTATTTGTGTTAACAAGCAATTGCACAATTAACTTGCCATGTTGCGTAAGACATTGGTATGAAGCACTAGTCCAAAGCACAGTTCACTCACCAGTGTCGAGTGGACAAACTGTGTCGACCTGCTTATGGACCTGACTGCACAGTTTTGTTTCTGCTTGTGACATGCTGGGATATGCTTCTAAAAAAGGCTTAAACAGAGAAAGAAAACAAAAGCAGTGTTAATTAAAACAGTATATCAGCAGGATTGTGGAGGGGTCATTTTGAGGCTGTTGACCCTTTACTTCCAGCACACGTCCATGGTGTAGCTTAACCTCACTTTGAGCAAAGTGGAAGAGAATAAGCAATTGGATCTGGTGTCAATTAGTTCACTGCATTTATCAAAGTGGACGGACATTAGCACACGTCCGCTTTGACCATCAGTTGGGAGAATTGCAATATGTCATAATCAGCATAGATGGGTTGTTTGTTTTTTGGAGTTGAGGCTGATGAACCTCAAGGCTGTGCGATGTTTCTGTCATGGATATGGCTTTGTTGCTCCTCGGCCTAATGACATTCCGTAGGAATACCTGATGATGCTGAGACCTGTGTACAGTATGTGCTCACTGTGGCCTGTCCACAATGTTTTTAAACTCACATTTTGGAGAGGAAAGCCTGTTTTGATATCAGAGGAGGCAGCCCATAATTATCACACACCTGGGTTTGTTGATTGTGAGGAGTTTCCCAGCAGTCTGGGGCTGAGTGGGAGGATTGTGGTTCCAAGTACAGGGAGGTTTATCTTGGCCTTGAGACACATGTGAAGTGCAGTTCCAGCCTGTAGCTGCTGATCAGTGTGAGCACGGTGTACAGCATGGGAATTGAAACCAACAAGGTCTTTAATGATTGGTATTTAGTGCTACATGTAAGGCAGTTTGAAATATCACCATGATAAGCTTTATTTATTTATGTATTCATTTCTGTATTTTATTTATTCATTTTTAAGTTGGTATTGGGTGTAGGGCTCTATATTGTTTCTCAAACCTCTATGATTCATTGGGTGCCTGATACGCGATATGTGTCACAATTTTATTTACGTTATACTCCGTGGCTGCTGTGTGCCTCTTAAGCAGAGGGATGTGGTTGTGTTGCAAGGCATGACTTGATTTGTAACTGAATTTGTCCAGTCTATTTTACACTTATTGGATGCATATTTTTTTATGTTGGCTGTAGTAATTACAATGCAACCAGAAGAAATCTCATCAGAATAATGCAGTTAATGATGCACTCTCTGTGGTGCGGATGCAACTGTAGTAGCGGTGCGAGAATTGGTCATATGAAGCTCTTTGTTTTTTTGTTTTGTTTTTTGTTTTGTTTTTTTTACCTGAGAATTATGTAATCCAAAGTGCGCCCAAATGCTTGCTTTTAACATTTGTGTAGAAGGTTCAGTTTGTTGCTACGCCATGCTAATGAACTAAGCTAACTTACAAACATAGCACAAGCTGTTGTATGTAGATGAGATGTAGATGAGAAGGACAGGTGACAGCAACTCTACATTTACAGGAGTAAGGAATGTTTTTGTTTTTTTTTTTTTTTTTTGTACGAGTCCAGTTATTCAAGAATCGTGGGGCTCTTAGAGGCAGAGTTTTCGGCTAATGAGACTCATCTCTGAGTGTGGCGCTAATTTCAAGAAGTTCAAAATTTAGCAGCAACAACGTGGGGCCGTTTGTGTACGAGGTACTACGAGGACAAACAAGGATTTTAGAAGCATGTTTGTAGTGAGGACGAAGCTGTTAAAAGCCCATTATCTGAGCACCTGGCAGTTATGAGGAGAGGACTAGCTATTTTGGACAGGCTGTTTTGGCTCTGCCCTTTTACGCACTATAATCCCACCTGCTTTGTGCGCCAGGTGCTGTATATAAAATTATTTTGTAGCGGATTAATAATTTCTGTCGGTTTGGATGTTGAAAACACCTCTAATCGCTTCTGGAATCACAGAGGACTGTTTCATTTGGAGCTTTTTTCCACTCTCTTTTTCGTGCGCTGAGGCAGAGAACAGATTTGGAACAGCCTAAAACGTAACTTTTTGTAATGCTTATATTGTAATAGTTTGGTAAAACAGTTGCATGTGCATTCCTTCTTATAAGCAGCTATAAAAGTATGCTTATGATAGATTTAGCTTCTTGTTATAATGGATCAGATGAGGCGCGCTCTGTGTGTGCTGATGCAATGACTCACACTCAAGATGAGCATTTACGCAGAGCGTGAGCGCGAAAGGGCGATTTTGCAGACAATAACGGATGAACACAAAGTGAAGAGTTGGACTCACTGGTGTCAAAATGACTGTAAAGCCACGGAAGAAATAAAGCCAGCGAGAAGACGCGCAGTGGCATCTGTCCAGGAGCCTGTGGTTTGGTTTGTCTGTGGATGTGTTGTTTTTTTTTTGGGGGGGGGGGGTCCCCATAAAAGCCTCCCTGTTCACTGTCACAGGGGCTGCAGCATCGTTTTTAGTTTCCAGTCTGGTCGGCCCCGTGGCAGATGGTGTCAATAGTCGGCTTTGCACCGGTCTCCGCCTCCATGGCGGCTTGGTGTCAGCATGCTCCCTCCTCGGACGGATCAGCGATCACAGCACCCCGCACGCTGTGGTCACCGTCAAGATGAAACTAAAAATGCAGAGATTGTTCTCTGATTATCAAGCTTCATGTAACACTTGTTTTGTCACGGTTGTGTCATCTGGATGTAAACAGGATAAAATAAAGAGCTGAAGTTGTTTATGTGAAATTTCCCTGCAAAAATGGGTTTGCACGGTCAGATTCCCACCAAGTCTTGCACTAAAACATTGCAAGTTGGAGCCACATGGCAGTATAATGGTGCAATGCCATTATTCCATTGCTTGGGGAGAACCTTAAATATTATTGTACAAGGCACAAACGACTCCAGAGTAAACTGCTTCTTGTTGCCACTGAACATAGAAAAACATCAAGGATGGAGCTAGATGTGTAAATATACATTTAATTGAAGTGCAGACTTGTTTAGTGTTGAGCAATATGAAAGTTATTCCCTCTCTTTATTCAAGAGCATCCATTAATTTTCTCACTTATTCCAATTAAGGGTCATGGAGGAACTAGAGCCTATCCCCGCGATCTTTGGGCGAGAGGATGGGGTACACCCCGGATAGGATACCAGTCTTTCACAGGGCCACAAACCCATTCACACTCTCAGTAACACCTATGGCCAATTTAAAGTTTCCAGTACACCTAACCTGCATGTCTTTGGAAGTGCGAGGAAGCCGGTGCACCCAGAAAGAACTCGCACAAACGCTGGGGGAACATGCAAACTCCACACAGAAAGGACAGGCGTCATTCATTCAGATCATCATCTTGTTTTACGGTGGTTGGCATGCAGCCTAATTAGAGAATAACCCTGCTGTGTCTGATGGTTTGCGGACGTTCATGCTGGTTATACGGTTGCAAATAGAACTTTAAGAAGAAGTTTTACGCGTTAGCGGAGCCATAAAATGCTATTTGCGCCCGTATAACAGCATGAATGTCCGCACATCATTAGACACAAGGGGGTTATTCTCATTCTAATTCAATTCCATCATTTGCACGGTTTATTTTTCTGTAGGTAATTCGGTCTGCGAGGCTTACCGTCGAGCCGAGGCAGCATCGCTCTAACAGCGGTCAGGATGCAGAGTAATCCATCAAATGTGAAACATCAATTCTGTATCAGAATCCACGTCAATACTTTCGTATGGTAGCTTAAATTCACCCATTTAGGCGGTGGCGTCGGTAGGCGACTTTCTCTCGCTCTCAGCTAACAGCGCTAACAGCTACCTGTGCGTGCAGCCGGTGTTCTGTCGAATTGCGCATCTCATTGCATAAATCGACACTTCTGCTTCCCGACAATATTGCGCATGCATATGCATGCACAGTTGCGCAGAGGACAGGAATGACATCTCGTCAGAACACCGGTCATGTCACGGAATAATCAGTGTTGGGGAAAGTAACTTTGGAAAGTTACTTCATTAGTTAATCTATACAGTTATATTTTACAGTTACTTCTTACATTTACTTCATTAGCAGCTGCGGACACCTTGTCGGCAGCTGCTGAATGTAATTAATAAAGTTACTCATAATCTAATTTGGTTATTTTTAAGATGTAGTACTCAGAAAAGTAACTATTAGTTACTTTGCTGATTAGTTACTTTTCTGATTGCTCAGTCTTACGAGTAACCAAGTTAGATTACTCGTTACCTTATTAGTTACATTACTTATTAGTTGCAAGTTTTCTGCAGATTCTAATAAAGTAATTGCATAAAGCTGCTAATGAAGTAACTGCATAACGCACCTGTATAAAGCAACTAAAAAGTAACTAAAAAAGTAACTTGTCAAAGTTACTTTCCACAACACTGGGAATAATACATCCCAGTGTGAAACGGTCAAATATTTTGCCACCTTTTAAGCCAATATTATACGGTCTGGAATCTCACATGCTTAACCAATCAAATAAAAAAATGTAATTGGATTAGAATGATGCATTGCTGCTGCCATCTGCTCTGGAATGTGAATCATGCAGTACCTCATTCAGATCAGTACAGAGGAGGAGCTTTTCATGTGTACAGACTGTGCCATCCTGTGGCCATAGATAACGCAATTTTTTTTGACACAAGTCAAAATGAAATGCGAGTCCCAGAACCAGCCAAACAAGTTAAAAAAAAAAAGAAAAAAAAAAAGTAAATTCTAGTCTGGAAAATCTGGTATAAAAAATGTCAATTTTTTTAACTTGTTCATTATTGGGCAGCGCAGTCTCCTTTGAAGGTGGGCGTTAAAGGGGTAATATATGACGTAATTTCACTACTTCCTGGAACAGAAACATGGCATTTTCTCTGAGTTTTTCGCCAAAAAAAGTGAAAATGCAAAAAAAAAAAAAAAAAAAGTGACCATGTGGTGGAAAGTGGACGTGTTGCATTTTTTTTTTTTTTATGACCCGGAGCTCAAACGTGTGGAGGTGGTTGTGCAGGTGAGAGACTGCAGCTGCTCCGGTTAGCTGTGTAGGCTAACACTTACCGACATGACCTCTCCCATTTTCCTCGTCTTCCCTTCTCCAGTGGGAACCGAAAACAACTGCAATTTTTCAACTGCTTCTGTGATTGGAGCCGAAAAACAAAACAGTACGCCATTTTCCCGCGTGAAGTTATGCTGTGTGTATATATATTGCGCAACAGGAGTGGCTGTCCCCATAACCGGTCAAATCCTTTGATATCACACACGGATCAAACGAGCTGCGCTGCCCTATTAACTGTCAAGTCAGCAAAATGATATAAGAAATGAACACAGCATTTCTGTGGCTAATAAGGTAAAGGTAGACAAATTATAATAGGTGTTTGATGCTGATGAAGGTACCCTGAAGGACAGTACACCCTAGCACAGTGTGCATGTCTCATTAGTATGTATGAACGACACACTTTGAGTTGTATTGCAACATGGCTGTGATTTCCCAATGGCTTTTTATTGCATTTCTGAACAATGGCCAGATTTGTGTAAATGCCACTTTATTCTACTCAGAGTGAAGGCATAAACTCTATTACTTCCAGTTCAAAAAGCAGAGAGGTTAAACAAATGGAAGCCTAACAGCAGTCTGAAATGTTCTCCATTATTCAGCAGCACTCTTATTTCTTACATTGAGTTTGCAAAGAATAATATTTACCCTTTGAATGATAAATTGTATTCTCACTTGTCATGAAAAAAAGTTTAAATCTCTGCCTTGGAGTGTAGCTTTTGGATTAGTGTGCTGAAATTAGCATGTTCAGTGCTACCCACAAAGATGTAGGTAGAAAACCAGTATATGCTTTTTTTTATTATTATTGTTTATCGTGCAGCCTTTTTAACACATTCTGATTTTGTGTACTTGCCCTGTTGATGATCAAGACAGAAAATGAGCATGAATTCTGTTGTCTTACATAAATTATGTCCTTGAATTCTTTTCCACTCTCATTTGTAGCTGGTATGCCTTACAGTCCAAACCAGGAAATAAAAGGAAAGAACGAGGCCGTATCCAAGTGAGCATCCAGTTCATGAGGAACAACATGACAGCCAGCATGTTTGACCTTTCCATGAAGGAAAAGCCTCGCTCACCTTTCTCCAAACTTAAGGACAAGATGAAGGGTCGCAAACATGATGGCAGCTATTCTGACACATCTTCAGCCATACTGCCTCGCTCTGCCATGTGTGATGTGGAGCCCAACCACCAGTCCTTCACCCCAGCGCCACAAACCAAGCCTGACACCAAGGCTAAGAGACCGCTTCTTGCTGGCACCCATAAACTCTCTGCTGCTCATTCCATGTCGGATCTCATTGGCACCCACTTTCGTCCCAAACTGGACTCCATGAACTCCATAGAGGAGAGGGGTGAGGGCATTTTTTTTTTAAGATTCAAAGAAAATGGTTTATTCTGTTATATGCATACTTAAGCAAGGGCATTTGAACATAAATAATTCCATAGTGTTTGATGTTTATGATACAGTGATGAAAGTTTTCCAGATATTGTAGGAATTACTGTTTTTTCTGTCGACCAGATATCATTTACAGGAAAAGGAAGCTAGTCTTCTGTGTACTTTTTTTTTTTTTTTTTTTGGCCTGGAAAATGTTCAGAATACAGCAACATTTCACATTATTTGTGATTGATTCCTTCATTTTTCTTTGGACATGGCTATGGCCATTTTTGTACCTTTGTTTGACCAAGCAGCAGACACCTCAACATGAAATTGAATCATTTCATTAGGAATCTGGTTGGTACTGTAGTGTTCAGTATGCCTCTATTTAGAAAAGACTTGGGGACCAGACACCAGGGTGTTTGTGTTCATCACAGAATCTTGTGCATGTTTAACAACCCAGAGTCACTGGGTTATGTTGGCTAAGCTAATCTTGTAGCTGCTGCATTAAATGCCAGTGCACTGTGAAAATATTGTTCAAAGCACCGTTAACAAATGTTAGAGTATCCACTGCAGCTCTCCGTTCATCCAGTTACTGAATTCAAAATGCAAAACAATTGTAGTCTGAATATTCAAAGATATTCAGACTGCAATTGTTTTGCACTTGCTTCAAATTCAGTTACTGAAAATGATGCACTTCATACTAAAAATGGATATAACAATAAATGTTCTTTATTTTAATCTGATAAACAAATAAATTATGACTTAAAACAAAGTAAGCATTTAGAAATTGGATGTATGAATGTTTTGAGATATTTTCAGTTTGAATTCAATTTATAGTTTATCCAGTTTTTGTGGTTGGTTCATTTTTAGCATGAACTTCATCATTTTCAGTAATTGATTTATGAAGTACTAATGCAAAAGTATTCAAAATATGTTGTAAATAATCCCAACATGTTTTGATTATGAATTTTGTATTCAGTAACTGATTAGATTTCATAGTAATCCTACTGAACTCAAAGCAAATGGGCATGGGCGCAGTTTGGTGGGGGATAGGGCGGACATGTTCCCCCCCACCTTTTCAACCAGGGGGGACAGAATATGTCCCCCCACCTTCTGACATATATGTGTGTACTTGAAACATGCTGTGTCAGAATACTATCTTTGTTTCTGCAAGTTTGTATTTTTAGCAGCATTGACTTGTTTACAACACCGGTTTCTTGTTTGTCACATTTGGAATTTTGTGGGACTGCATTTGCCCAGATTTGAAACCAAAAATAGTTGCCTCTAGGGACTAGTGTCTACACATAAGTATCAATGGACCATATGCTAATTTACTAAATTCTGAAAGTTAGAAAAGGAAATCAGAAAAGCTATCTTGGACCTCAGAAAGCCCATCTGCAATTATTGCTTGATCTCGAAAATCAGTCTATGCAAGCGAAACTATGTTCAGTATGAGTGTTGTCATTAGTGCCACTTCGAAAATTAAATTCATGATAAGTAATTTAACCTAAACTTATGATCTGTTGTTTTTTCAAACTTATGCAAAAACAAATCTTGAGAAAAAAAATACAGCATGCGATAGTTAATAATTATTAAGAGCCTGTTCTTTCATATTTATAAATACATTTTACCACATTGCAGTTGTTTTTTTATTAATGAAAACTCAACTTATCATTCTTTTTGAGTTCTACACATGTGGTGATACCTTATTTACACCAGGATGTTAATAAAATTAATGCTGGCTATTCTCAGAATAAAGTACTTATATCCACAGTTTCAAATTGCATAAGTCAAATGGTGTCCACTTTATGGTCTTCTCAAAACATTAAAATTACTATTCTGGCTGCTCAGAATGCATCTGAGCTTATCTTGAAACCGTTGGCTTCTGGGGGCCGCTTTAGACCTATGGGCTTCAGCCCTGCGGGCCTCGCACTTTGTCCCCCCCCAATTTCTAGTTCTAAATTGCGCCCTTGCAAATGGATGTTACTGTACAAGTTATCGTTGCTGTTATTCTTCCTGTAACTTTAATGATGGTTATCAAAAGTATTGGGGCATTACCACAACTCTGGACATGAGTGGAGCAACAGACTGACAAATAAATTTCTACATTGAAACTGTTGTGCAAGTACAACCACAAAGTTATTGGTATCAAAAGTGAAGCATAGAAGGTCAAAGGACTTGTTGAGGGATGGTCCATGTATTTAGATATGTATGTATGTATATAAAACACGCATACATGTATACAGTGCACCCAGAAAGTACTTGCAGCGCTTCACTTTGTCCACATCTACTCACTACACCCCATAATGATAACATGAAAAGTTTTTTTTTGTGCCAATTTATTAAAAATAAACTAAGAAAATGCATGTACAGAAGTAATCACACCCTTTGCTCAATGCACTGTTAACGTACCTTTGGCAGCAATTACAGCCTCAAGTCTTACATGCCATAAGCTTGGCACCCCTATCTTTGGGCTCTTTGGAGCACCTCTCAAGCGCCATCAGGGTGGGTGGAGAACGTCGGTGCACAGCTATTTTCAGATCTCTCCAGAGATGTTCAATCAGATTCAAGTCTGGACTCTGGCTGGACCACTCAAGGACATTCACAGAGTTGTCCTGAAGCCACTCCTTTGATATCTTGGCTGTGTGCTTAGGCTCATTGTCCTGCTGAAAGATGAACAGTCACCCTGGTCTCACGTCAGGAGCGCTCTAGAGCAAGTTTTCATCCAGGATGTCTCTGTACATTGCTGCATTCATCTTTCCCTCAATCCTGACGAGTTCCCAGTTCCTGTCGCTGAAAAACATCCCCACAGCATGATGCTGCTGCCACCACCATGCTTCACTGTAGGGATGGTGCCTCGTTTCTTCCAAGCATGATGCTAGCCCGACAACCGGCCTGAATTAGGCTGGATGCTGACCTCTCTCTCCTAGCCTGTGATTGGTTGACGGCCGAGATGCTGACATCAGCCTCACTTTGGTGTGGCATGAGCGCTGCTCTCCTATTGGTTGTTTTAGAATGGGAATTCCTACTCCTAAATGGCGGCCAGTATCTGGCCTAATTCAGGCAAAGGCTGTGAATACTTATGTGATTTTGTTTTGTTTAATAAATTTGCCAAAAAACAACTTCTTTCACATTGTCATTATGGGGTGTGTGCAGAATTTTGAGGAAAAAAGTGAATTTCATTCATTTTTGAATTGGGCTGTAACATAAAATGTGGAAAAAGTGAAGCACTGTGAATATTTTCTGGTTGCACTTATATAGGCCTTTTTTACTTCAGTGTGTTCAGTGCCATTGTGCAATGCAAATATCATTCTGATAAATCCAATACCAATCTAATAATGTTTCATATTTGTCTCTTTTGGCATAATTTCTGTTACAAACCGGACAGGATGTGACAGCTAGAGTGCACCAGAATGCACTTAAGAGCTTGTAAAATTTCAAAATTTCTTGGGGTAGGTCACCCAGATCCTTTATGATGGCTTCAGGTTTTTAGGTCTGGCTGTTATGCAGCTGTTGCTCCGGTCATTTTTGTTTTGTTTTGTTTTTTTTCTACTTCTTCCCTCGCTTTCATCACTGTAGAAAAATTGCGAGCCAATGCACTACTGTGTACTGAATTCAATGATTTCTGTATTTTCTGCTATTTAAAATGTTACTGTCATCCATCTTTCTGGGAATATGTGCTTTTGTTATTTCTTGTGACTAGCAGGGAAAGTTATTAAATCAGTTGGTCTGAAAAAATTCCCAGTGCGACTGTAAAACCTATTACATATTCAGATCTGAAATTTGGGGCTCTGATAGATACAGGTGAAGATCAGAGAGCCTCCTTTTCTGAGCCATGTTGGCATCTTTATTGTTTTATACATTAGATTAAGTGTGACTTTTGGTACAGTGGGACATATCTGGGTTTGTCCGGCCACAAACATCTGTAGTAGTCCTTCTGTTTGCATGTGATTCATGAAACGTTGCTAATCGCATGGTCTCAGTGGGTACCGGTGGTTTTAAACACAAGTCATACACTAACATTAATGACGCATTTGCTAATTACATGTGACCAACATCATTGCCAAACCGTGTTATTTCCTGATACTGAGACAATATTTTTTCTGTAATGTCAGTTTGTTCACCGTTCACAGCAGCTGTAAAAGTAAGGTGGGTGTACCGTGGGCTTGAGTGTCTTGAATAATCAGATGGCAGGCACAAGATTTTTGATATTAGACCCTGCAGATTTAAAGCAGTCATTTTTGCGACAATTGAGTGACATTTCTGTTTGTTTTTTTGGTTTGTTTGTTTCTTAATTGTCATTGATTGACTTTGTCATCTCAAACATTAACTGGAACACAATAATATAAAAAGATAAAATAGGCATAAATTAGAAGTTGTTGTCAGTGCATCCATTATAGCTTCCTGTATCTGCAGCACATTATTGGGTAGATAATCACATTTTATTTGATTTTGATCATTCAGAGAGGCATGCAGAGGAGGGAACCTATCCAAAAATTTGGAAGCTGTTGTAAATCAGTGCTTCTCCTGAAATATTTATTTTTTTCATGGCTAATTAGTTGGATCTGGCTAAACGTGCAGCAAGGCCAGCATCTTTATAAGCTAATTCAAATTGTTGACTGGTATTGGCCCAGACAAGGCCTTGTTTTATAACAAAAGAATATCTGTATTTGAGGGTTTAAGCCTGATCAGTTATTTCTTTTCTCCAGGGAGCACAGCCGGCCCTCATAGGCGGTCCCAGAGCGAGGTGCCAGGCTTCCAGGATGGTGAGGCGCAGGACGACCCTTTCACTGATATCAGTGACACCCTGCCACAGAAGTATGCCACGCTTCCACGTAACCACAACCCTTTTCAGGGGGATCAAGGGCAGCAGTGGGACCGGGCTGAGCGGAAAGAGAAAAAGGAGAAGGTCAGCCTACTGGAACGTGTGACAGGAAAGAAAGAAGGCCTCAAAAACAGCAATGGGGGGCGTTTGGGCAGCTCTGGAGATCTGCGCTCCCCAAACCCCTTCAGCAGTAACTCCCAAGGAGACACTAATCCGTTCAGCTTCACCTACAAAACCAGGTAGTCACTTTGTTTGCATCATGGGCTTAACATCAGTGTACACAAGGTTACTGTATTTTCCAGAGTACGAGTTGCAAGTTTGTTTTGTGTGTGTGTTTTTGTTTTTTTTGTTTTTTTCTTTTTCTGGTTTGGGAGGTCCCGCAACTTATGTGATTTGTGTACAGAAAAATCACACATTCTTTAGTAATAGTAATAATTATCGTGACTCTTTTTTTAGGACTTTCTCACGAATAACGCACTAAACAAAACTATATCCATATCTTATATGGGTTTTTCCTCTTCAAGAGGCATTTTTGAACAAGTAGGGACTTATACTCCAGTGCAGTTTAATTTGAAATATCCTTCCCCCCCAATAGAAACTGTAAAATGTTGTCATGGAAATGTCACGTTCCTACTGGAAAATAATACACAACACATTTAGCTTCTGTATTGTTCTTGTATTGTACTTCTGTATTGCTAGTTTGCTAGCGTACTCCAAATATGGAAAAAAGTACCCACAAAAGTAATTCGCTGAAAGATCCTCACCAGTTAGTCATGAGAAGAGCATCCTGTGGCAGGAAGATGTTTCTGTCTCTACAATCATCAATCAACCAAGGGAAAATGCAGGAGGTTTACCACAAGGCTCAAACAAGAAGACCAGATGAGAGTTTGTTTAAAAAAAAAAAAAAAAAAAAGCAACTTAAAAATCCGTCCGTTCTGAAAAACATTCTGTGTACAGGTAGATTGCTCTGTACTAAAATGACAGAAAAAGAAGAGCATGGAGAAAAGACAGATGTGCTCATGATCCAAAGCATCATGGTGGAGGTAATGTTATTGACCAATAGAACTTGTTCCCTTTTTCTTGTATTTATACTTCTGGTAAAGGCAGCAACATTGATTTTGAAGTATATAGGGCTGTTTTTAGCCACAGAGTTGATATCATTAAATTGGCATTTGTTTATGCATAGACCTAATATTTTTCTTACAGCATTATTGTAAATTACAATAGATAATTGTTTTAAAATTATTATACAAAATCCATATGCCAGTCATCAATTTTGACCTAATTGGTACCACTTAAGGTGATGAAACGACACTTAGATTCCACCCTCACTGTACCATGGCCTACATAAAACTGTTTTGTAGTCATCCCAGGGTGGCAGCTGTAGCCAGGTAGGGGTCAATGAAGAATTACAGAGGTCAAAATGTAAAAATGCTCCAATCATGTTGAAAACTATACCACATTATTTGTCTGATCACAACAATTCCAAAAAGGTATAGTTTGCACTATCTATTGCTGAATGTTCTGGAGTTATGGAGTTTTGGTTTGTACAGGGGTCAAAAGATAAAGTTGCACCAATTTCAGTAAAAACTAATGCAAATTATTGGTTGAAATGAAAGGCTTAATAAATGGAATAGGTTTGACTGTGTTGAATGTTTGGTGTCAAAAGTAAAAGTCAAACAATGTCGACGTCCATTGGTTTCTGTGACATGTACCATATATTACACTGTAACATGACAACTAAGCATGACAGATGATACAAACTATTCCTTTTTAGAACCCTGTCAACCCAAACAACAATTTGCATAATTTTTTGCTTTTACTGAGATTGGAGCAATTTTAAGTTTTGACCCCTCTACAAACTGAAACTGACCTTTGTCACCATTTTTGCTGTTTTTACTCCATAACTTCAGAATATTCAGTCATAGATAGCCCAGTCTATACCTTTTTAGAATTGTTATGATGACACAAATAGTGTTATAGTTTTCAACATGATTGGAGCATTTTTACATTTTGACCTCTGTGTAATTCTTCATTGATGCCTAGCTGGCTACAGCTGCCACCCTGGGATAGTTGTACTACATTTTTGTGTAGGCTATAGTACACTGAGGCTGGATTCTAAGTGTCATTTTTGTCACCTTAAGTGGTACTGAAAACCTGCTTGGCTCATAAGTGTAGCTTATTCGTAGCTTTGGAGGCCAGGCTGGGCGAATTGGAGACTCGGCTCCGCACCATGGAAAATTCTACAGCTAGCCAGGCCCCTGTAGTCGGTGCGGACCAAGGTAGCTTAGCCGCCGTTAGTTTCCCTCTGGCAGATCCCGAGCAGCCGGGAAAGCAGGCCGACTGGGTGACTGTGAGGAGGAAGCGTAGCCCTAAACAGAAGCCCCGTGTACACCGCCAACCCGTTCACATCTCTAACCGTTTTTCCCCACTCGACGACACACCTGCCGAGGATCAAACTCTGGTTATTGGCAACTCTGTTTTTCAGAAATGTGAAGTTAGCGACACCAGCAACCATAGTCAATTGTCTTCCGGGGGCCAGAGCAGACGACATTGAAGGAAATTTGAAACTGCTGGCTAAGGCTAAGCCTAAATTTGGTAAGATTGTAATTCACGTCGGCAGTAATGACACCCGGTTACGCTAATCGGAGGTCACTAAAATTAACATTGAATCGGTGTGTAACTTTGCAAAAACAATGTCGGACTCTGTAGTTTTCTCTGGGCCCCTCCCCAATCGGACCGGGAGTGACATGTTTAGCCGCATGTTCTCCTTGAATTGCTGGCTGTCTGAGTGGTGTCAAAAAAATGAGGTGGGCTTCATAGATAATTGGCAAAGCTTCTGGGGAAAACCTGGTCTTGTTAGGAGAGACGGCATCCATCCCACTTTGGATGGAGCAGCTCTCATTTCTAGAAATCTGGCCAATTTTCTTAAATCCTCCAAACCGTGACTATCCAGGGTTGGGACCAGGAAGCAGAGTTGTAGTCTTACGCACCTCTCTGCAGCTTCTCTCCCCCTGCCATCCCCTCATTACCCCATCCCCGTAGAGACGGTGCCTCCTCCTAGACCACCAATAACAGCAAAAATCTATTTAAGCATAAAAATTCAAAAAGAAAAAATAATATAGCACCTTCAACTGCCCCACAGACTAAAACAGTTAAATGTGGTCTATTAAACATTAGGTCTCTCTCTTCTAAGTCCCTGTTAGTAAATGATATAATAATTGATCAACATATTGATTTATTCTGCCTTACAGAAACCTGGTTACAGCAAGATGAATATGTTAGTTTAAATGAGTCAACACCCCAGAGTCACACTAACTGCCAGAATGCTCGTAGCATGGGCCGAGGCGGAGGATTAGCAGCAATCTTCCATTCCAGCTTATTAATTAATCCAAAACCCAGACAGAGCTTTAATTCATTTGAAAGCTTGACTCTTAGTCTTGTCCATCCAAATTGGAAGTCCCAAAAACCAGTTTTATTTGTTATTATCTATCGTCCACCTGGTCGTTACTGTGAGTTTCTCTGTGAATTTTCAGACCTTTTGTCTGACTTAGTGCTTAGCTCAGATAAGATAATTATAGTGGGCGATTTTAACATCCACACAGATGCTGAGAATGACAGCCTCAACACTGCATTTAATCTATTATTAGACTCAATTGGCTTTGCTCAAAATGTAAATGAGTCCACCCACCACTTTAATCATATCTTAGATCTTGTTCTGACTTATGGTATGGAAATTGAAGACTTAACAGTATTCCCTGAAAACTCCCTTCTGTCTGATCATTTCTTAATAACATTTACATTTACTATGATGGACTACCCAGCAGTGGGGAATAAGTTTCATTACACTAGAAGACTTTCAGAAAGCGCTGTAACTAGGTTTAAGGATATGATTCCTTCTTTATGTTCTCTAATGCCATATACCAACACAGTGCAGAGTAGCTACCTAAACTCTGTAAGTGAGAGAGTATCTCGTCAATAGTTTTACATCCTCATTGAAGACAACTTTGGATGCTGTAGCTCCTCTGAAAAAGAGAGCTTTAAATCAGAAGTGCCTGACTCCGTGGTATAACTCACAAACTCGCAGCTTAAAGCAGATAACCTGTAAGTTGGAGAGGAAATGGCGTCTCACTAATTTAGCAGATCTTCACTTAGCCTGGAAAAAGAGTCTGTTTCTCTATAAAAAAGCCCTCCGTAAAGCTAGGACATCTTACTACTCATCACTAATTGAAGAAAATAAGAACAACCCCAGGTTTCTTTTCAGCACTGTAGCCAGGCTGACAGAGTCAGAGCTCTATTGAGCCGAGTATTCCTTTAACTAGTAATGACTTCATGATTTTCTTTGCTAATAAAATTTTAACTAGTAGAGAAAAAATTACTCATAACCATCCCAAAGACGTATCGTTATCTTTGGCTGCTTTCAGTGATGCCGGAATTTGGTTAGACTCGTTCTCTCTGATTGTTCTGTCTGAGTTATTTTCATTAGTTACTTCATCCAAACCATCAACATGTCTATTAGACCCCATTCCTACCAGGCTGCTCAAGGAAGCCCTACCATTATTTAATGCTTCGATCTTAAATATGATCAATCTGTCTTTATTAGTTGGCTATGTACCACAGGCTTTTAAGGTGGCAGTAATTAACCCATTACTTAAAAAGCCATCACTTGACCCAGCTATCTTAGCTAATTATAGGCCAATCTCCAACCTTCCTTTTCTCTCAAAAATTCTTGAAAGGGTAGTTGTAAAACAGCTAACTGATCATCTGCAGAGGAATGGTCTATTTGAAGAGTTTCAGTCAGGTTTTAGAATTCATCATAGTACAGAAACAGCATTAGTGAAGGTTACAAATGATCTTCTTATGGCCTCGGACAGTGGACTCATCTCTGTGCTTGTTCTGTTAGACCTCAGTGCTGCTTTTGATACTGTTGACCATAAAATTTTATTACAGAGATTAGAGCATGCCATAGGTCTTAAAGGCACTGCACTGCGGTGGTTTGAATCATATTTATCTAATAGATTACAATTTGTTCATGTAAATGGGCAATCTTCTTCACAGACTAAGGTTAATTATGGAGTTCCACAAGGTTCTGTGCTAGGACCAATTTTATTCACTTTATACATGCTTCCCTTAGGCAGTATTATGAGACAGCATTGCTTAAATTTTCATTGTTACGCAGATGATACCCAGCTTTATCTATCCATGAAGCCAGAGGACACACACCAATTAGCTAAACTGCAGGATTGTCTTACAGACATAAAGACATGGATGACCTCTAATTTCCTGCTTTTAAACTCAGATAAAACTGAAGTTATTGTACTTGGCCCCACAAATCTTAGAAACATGGTGTCTAACCAGATCCTTACTCTGGATGGCATTACCCTGACCTCTAGTAATACTGTGAGAAATCTTGGAGTCATTTTTGATCAGGATATGTCATTCAATGCGCATATTAAACAAATATGTAGGACTGCTTTTTTGCATTTACGCAATATCTCTAAAATTAGAAAGGTCTTAGAGTGATGCTGAAAAACTAATTCATGCATTTATTTCCTCTAGGCTGGACTATTGTAATTCATTATTATCAGGTTGTCCTATAAGTTCCCTGAAAAGCCTTCAGTTAATTCAAAATGCTGCAGCTAGAGTACTGGCAGGGACTAGAAGGAGAGAGCATATCTCACCCATATTGGCCTCTCTTCATTGGCTTCCTGTTAATTCTAGAATAGAATTTAAAATTCTTCTTCTTACTTATAAGGTTTTGAATAATCAGGTCCCATCTTATCTTAGGGACCTCATAGTACCATATCACCCCAATAGAGCGCTTCGCTCTCAGACTGCAGGCTTACTTGTAGTTCCTAGGGTTTGTAAGAGTAGAATGGGAGGCAGAGCCTTCAGCTTTCAGGCTCCTCTCCTGTGGAACCAGCTCCCAATTCAGATCAGGGAGACAGACACCCTCTCTACTTTTAAGATTAGGCTTAAAACTTTCCTTTTTGCTAAAGCTTATAGTTAGGGCTGGATCATGTGACCCTGAACCATCCCTTAGTTATGCTGCTATAGACTTAGACTGCTGGGGGGTTCCCATGATGCACTGAGTGTTTCTTTCTCTTTTTGCTCTGTATGCACCACTCTGCATTTAATCATTAGTGATTGATCTCTGCTCCCCTCCACAGCATGTCTTTTTCCTGGTTCTCTCCCTCAGCCCTAACCAGTCCCAGCAGAAGACTGCCCCTCCCTGAGCCTGGTTCTGCTGGAGGTTTCTTCCTGTTAAAAGGGAGTTTTTCCTTCCCACTGTCGCCAAGTGCTTGCTCACAGGGGGTCGTTTTGACCGTTGGGGTTTTTATGTAATTATTGTATGGCCTTGCCTTACAATATAAAGCGCCTTGGGGCAACTTTTTGTTGTGATTTGGCGCTATATAAATAAAATTGATCGATTGATTGATGGACCAATAAAGTCCATTGTCATTTTGAGTTCCATTGTTTAGACATGTCTGCTGGGGCATGTGCACCTCTTTGTTTTTATGTTTTACATAAAGGTTTGTTTAGGACTATGGCTAAGTTGTGGTTTATCTCAGTGCCAGGTGTCATTAGCGGCTCTTTAGAGAGCCTAGGTTTAATAATTGAGCCCTCTGAGCTAGAGTAATGAGATCTTCTGCAGAGATAATCTACCCAATTAACCACTTATCTCTGTAGGCACTGCCTTTGACATGCAGTAACTTGATGGTCAGTTATAATGTGGTGCATGATTGCAAAAGAAGCTTTGAATGATTTATTACGACATAACCTTCACAGCTGCTGCCACATATTCAAGAATATATATTTTATACCTTCGTAAGTCATTTTGCACACCCTTTGTTAATGTTTCCAAGCCGAAATCGATGTAAGGCTAAGACCTCTATGCCTTCCATTTGTTAATTTATTTTCCAAATACCAAAATCATAATGGTCTCCTTGCAACATTGATCCGTAGGAGTACAGTTTGAATGCTTGTGTTTTATTTGTGGTTCAGATTATTTTTTATGCACCTGGTATTCACCCTGAGGGACAGTCTTTACAAACTCCAAATTTATGTATTTATTAGTCCTTTGGACTGAAGGTTCGAAAGGATTGATGCCATCAGGATTCATCTCTGTTGTGCTATGTGGACCTTTTCAAGAACAGTTTACTGAAATATCGTGAAATTTGGTGGAGACATTCCTGGGGTTGCTGTCTGGTCATGGAAATTTGGACTTGTTAATTGAATCTCCTTGGGGCCAGAAGGGCAAAACAAAAAAGAGAGGCAGTTTTCATGCTTAAGAATTCATTGCCAAAAAATGTATATAATAAAGATATAAAGGTAAATTGGGGGCTACCTACATGTGGGGAAAAATGTTATTGCCCTTGAATCAAACTGAAATAATTTTTGTCTTTGATTCCGCATAAAGATTTATTTAGAGGCCCTAAAGAAGGAAGGACTGTATTTCTAAAGGGCCTTACCATAACGTCTCATGTTTACATCCCCAACCAAGGCCAGTACCCATACATATGAATATAACCCAATCTCATTGTCCTTGACTCATTCTGAGCTCCTCTCTCCCCTGCCCCCATCCTCCCATGGCCCCCAGAAGGACCAAAAATTAGATTTTGCTCACTTCACAATTTATAGCTGAAAAACTACTCTCTTTCCTTGATTCTCTGTATAGATTCATTGAATCATTGTCTACATACACAAAGGTTTTCATTGAACTTGAATCATTAATACCACTTTTCCCATATTTGATTGAAATTCCCTTTTTTAAATATATATATATCCATCCATTTTCTTCCGCTTAAAGCGGAGTCGGGTCGCGGGGCAGCAGCTCAAGCAAAGCTGCCCAGACCTCCCGATCCACACACACCTCCCCCAGCTCCCTGGACGCCTCGCTGGAGAGGTGTTCCGGGCACGTCCCATTGGGAGGAGGCCCCGGGGAAGACCCAGGACACGCTGGAGGGACTACATCTCTCGGCTGGCTTGGGAACACCTTGGGGTTCCCCCGGAGGAGCTGGGATATATATATATATAAAACAGATTATTGCCATTATAGCTAAGGTTTCGGTCGCGGCCCGGGTTAACAACGTCCGCCACCGGTGCTATTGCCCAACAGGGTGCCGGTGGAAATTGGGCTACTGCTGGGCGAAGACGACGAAGAGGAGGAGGAAAACGTTGCCACGAACAGCGGGAGAAGAAGAAAACTAGAAGGGTGGAAATGAGAGTGGGGACTTTGAATGTTGGTAGTATGACTGGTAAAGGGAGAGAGCTGGCTGATAAGATGGAGAGGAGAAAGGTAGACATATTGTGTGTGCAAGAGACCAAGTGGAAGGGAAGTAAGAGCAGGAGCATCGGCGGTGGGTACAAGTTGTTGTACCATGGTGAGGACAGGAAGAGAAATGGTGTTGGGGTCATTTTAAAGGAAGAGTATGGTAAAAGTGTGTTGGAGGTTAAGCGATTGTCTGACAGAGTGATGAGTGTGAAGTTGGAAATTGAAGGGGTGATGATGAATATCATCAGTGCATATGCCCCACAGGTTGGTTGTGAGATGAAGAAGAAAGAAGATTTCTGGAGTGTGTTAGATGAGGTGGTGGAGAGTGTGCCCAAGCATGAAAGAGTGGTGATAGGAGCAGACTTCAATGGGCATGTTGGTGAAGGGAACAGAGGTGATGAGGAAGTAATGGGTAGATATGGTATCAAGGATAGGAATGGGGAAGGACAGATGGTAGTTGATTTTGCAAAAAGGATGGAAATGGCTGTGGTGAATACCTACTTTAAGAAAAGGGAGGAGCACAGGGTAACATATAAGAGTGGAGGAAGGTGCACACAGGTGGACTACATTCTTTATAGGAGATGCAAGCTAAAAGAAATCACAGACTGTAAGGTGGTAGCAGGAGAGAGTGTCACTAGACAGCACAAGATGGTTGTTTGTAGGATGACTTTAGAGGTAAAGAAGAAGAAGAGTGAGAGCTCAACAAAGGATCAGATGGTGGAAGCTGAAGGAGGAAGACTGTTGTGTGAAATTTAGCTAGCAGGTGAGAGAAGCACTGGTTGGAGGGGAAGCAGTTTTGGACAACTGGAAAAGTACTGCAGATGTGGTGAGGGAGACAGCTAGAACAGTACTGGGTATGACATCTGGACAGTGGAAGGAATACAAGGAGACTTGGTGGTGGAATGAAGAGGTCCAGGAAAGCATAAGGAGAAAGAGGTTGGCGAAAAAGTTTTGGGATAGTCGGAGAGATGAAGAAAGTAGACAGGAGTACAAGGAGATGCAGCGTAAGGCGAAAAGAGAAGTGGCAAAAGCAAAGGAAAAGGCATATTGCGAGCTGTACAAGAAGTTGAATAGTAAGGAAGGAGAAAAGGACTTGTACCGATTGGCCAGACAAAGGGACAGAGCTGGAAAGGATGTGCAGCAGGTTAGGGTGGTAAAAGATGCACATGGTAATGTGCTGACAAGTGAGGAGTGTGTGCTGAGAAGGTGGAGGGAATATTTTGAAGAGTTGATGAATAAAGAAAATGAGCGAGAGAAAAGGCTGGATGATGTGGTGAGAGTAAATCAGGAAGTACAAGAGATTAGCAAGGAAGAAGTGAGGGCTGCTATGAAGAGGATGAAGAGTGGAAAGGCAGTCGGTCCAGATGACATTCCAGTGGAGGCATGGAAATGTCTAGGAGAGATGGCAGTAGAGTTTCTAACTAGATTGTTTAATAAAATCTTGGAAAGTGAGAGCATGCCTGAGGAGTGGAGACGAAGTGTGCTGGTTCCTGTTTTCAAGAACAAGGGTGATGTGCAGAGCTGCAGTAACTACAGAGGCATAAAGCTGATCAGCCACAGCATGAAGTTATGGGAAAGAGTAGTAGAAGCTAGGCTTAGAAAACAGGTGAAGATCTGTGAGCAGCAATATGGTTTCATGCCAAGAAAGAGCACTACAGATGCAATGTTTGCTCTGAGAATACTGTTGGAAAAGTACAGAGAAGGACAGAAAGAGTTACATTGTGTGTTTGTGGACTTAGAAAAAGCTTATGATAGGGTGCCAAGAGAAGAGTTGTGGTATTGTATGAGGAAGTCTGGAGTGGCAGAGAAGTATGTTAGGGTAGTGCAGGACATGTACAAGAATAGTGTGACAGCGGTGAGATGGGCAGTCGGAATGACAGACTCATTCAACGTGGAGGTGGGATTACACCAAGGATCAGCTCTGAGTCCTTTCTTGTTTGCAGTGGTGACGGACAGGTTGACGGATGAGATCAGACAGGAGTCCCCATGGACTATGATGTTTGCAGATGACATTGTGATCTGTAGTGAGAGTAGAGAGCAAGTTGAGTCTAGTCTGGAGAAGTGGGGATATGCTTTGGAGAGAAGGGGAATGAAAGTCAGTAGAAGCAAGACTGAGTACATGTGTGTGAATGAGAGGGAGCCCTGTGGAATAGTGCAGTTACAAGGAGTAGAAGTGGTGAAAGTAGATGAGTTTAAATATTTGGGGTCAACTGTTCAAAGTAATGGAGAGTGTGGTAGAGAGGTGAAGAAGAGAGTGCAGGCAGGGTGGAGTGGGTGGAGAAAGGTGGCAGGAGTGATTTGTGACCGAAGAATATCAGCAAGGGTGAAGGGGAAAGTTTACAAAACAGTAGTGAGACCAGCTATGTTGTATGGTTTAGAGACAGTGGCACTAACAAAAAGACAGGAGGCAGAGCTGAAGATGTTGAGATTCTCTTTGGGAGTGACAAGAATGGACAAGATTAGGAATGAACATATCAGAGGGACAGCTCAGGTGGGACAGTTTGGAGACAAAGTCAGAGAGGCGAGATTGAGATGGTTTGGACATGTGCAGAGGGGGGACCCAGTGTATATAGGGAGAAGGATGCTGAGGATGGAGCCACCAGGCAGGAGGAGAAGAGGGAGACCAAAGAGGAGGTTCATGGATGTGCTGAGAGAGGACATGCAGGTGTTTGGTGTGACAGAGAAAGATACAGAGGACAGGGTGAGATGGAAACGATTGATCTGCTGTGGCGACCCCTAACGGGAACAGCCGAAAGACAAAGAAGAAGATAGCTAAGGTTTGTCTGTCCTGACGCCACATTGCTGCTTTCTGGCACCACAGTCATGTGCATGTTGTGGACAGTAACACTAAGTTGAAGCCAAAATTTTCACTTTTACGAGAGATTTAAGATGTTTCAACATAGTGCACATTTTGTATCTGCTATGTAGACTGGGATAATGGTGCATTGACAAGTGACTGACTACTTAAAAAAACTTGAAGAGTGCAAACTCCGCCAAGGCCATGGGGTCACTGATGCCATAATATCTACACGCCATGGAATCACTGAACCTAAAAAAGTCTAACAATGATGTTTGCTCAGTAGTAAAAAAAAGTTTAATCTTCTGTGACTGGATAGCATGTATCCTTAGCGCTTGGCATCACAGTTTATTGCAACTTGCACCTTTCCCAGAAGCTACTGTCATCTGAGCACTGATATTGATACTGCATGTGCTTATAGACAAAAACAAATAAGAGACAAAATTCAATGTATGATTCAACTAAACTGCAAATATATTAATTTTTTTTAACATTTATGAAACACTTCTCTAAACAAGGCCATAGGTCACTGACCCTTAAGAGATTCCCTCCTTTGGCACAGTGATCTATTTCTTTTTATCTCTTTCTCTAAAATTGTATGTAATAATCATTAGGTTATTAATATATCAACAAAAATAAATTTAAGAAATATTACAATTTGAAAACAAATGCACCCGAACGTGATGACAGCTGCAACTGCTTAATGCTAACTTTTAACATTGAAAATGCTATAGACATGCTAATGCGTTAGCATCGGGATCCGGATCGTGATCCGGATCACCACTAAAATTTAATCACTTGTTCCTCTTATTTCCAACCACTCCACAAAATTTCATCAAAATCCGTTCAAAACTTTTTGAGTTATCCTGCTGACAGACAGACAAACAAACAAACACGCCCGAAAACATAACATATGATATAAATTCAGCTTGTTTTGGACAGACTGTGCCCCCCCCCCCCCCCCCCCCCCCCCCCCCCCCCCCCCCCGCTTCCTTTCCAAGAGTAAGACATGAACAGGAGCTGCACAGACGCTTTTGTCATTATTCCTGACTACACTGTTATTATGAAGGTAATTTATGCTACTCTAATTTTGTTTGATTTTTTTTTTTTTTTTTTTTTTTTTTTCTCCCCTCTCCAGTGATAAAAAGTCAACAGGTAGTGGAAACAGCCATGGTCAGAAGAGCAGAGATAACCACGGCAAGAAAAAAGTAAGACATTACAACTCCCTGTTCTTGAAGCCATGTCTTTTCAGAGGCAATATTGTTCTGTGCTTTTAATCTCAAGGCACAAATGAGAGCATTTGGAACTGTGGGTTAGTGTTATGTGCCATGTATATTTTTAATTGAGAAGTCCCACAAAGCAGCTGATGACACGCATCTCTGAAAATTCAGATATGCCATCAACTAATTAACAGCTGCACATATCAGTCCTCATCTTTGATCTGATTGTAATTGCAATTGGTGTGAAATGTTGCCCTGTAAGGTCACTTATAGTGATGTGTTTCTTCTGTAATTGGAGGTTTTGTTGTGGGGGCATAAAGTGTAGAACTGCCACTTTTCATTTACTTTTAATGATCATTACATATTTGCCATTGTATTCCGTTAAAGTGCTTTATTTCCTTTTGCAAACACCTTACGTTTGCCAGCTATTACACAACAAAGTTGGTATTTACAAAGTGGCAGTAGATGCAGACGCTGAAGGGATGCCTAAATGAGAAAGGGAATGCTGATAATGGCTTTCCTCACCTTTCTTTGTGAGTGTTGAGGGCTGCCAGTATCCACACATGTGCCCCTCTGTATGCTGCAGTGGCTTGCAGAAATGGCAGCTCCAATTTCCTCTGCTTCAAGGCCCTAATTAGCCACACACAGGCGGAAGGGAGGGCAGCGAGAGATTTCAAAGGACTGAGCTTTTAGATTCTCAAAGCTGAGCTCATTAGAAACTGTAATGACACAACTGGAGAATGCCAAGTGTGTGCCTTATCGTCTTCTCACTACTGATCGCAGAAAAATGGTCATCATTACTTTGCCAGTTCATGGTCATTTCCAGGCCTTTGTCATCAGCCACTAAAGCTCCAGATTATTATGGTGTGTGTGTGTGTGTGTGAGCGAGAGAGAGAGCACAAGAGTCGGCATGAAACCACAAAGCTGTTATGGCGTTTATTTTGTCTCGAATAGCTTAAAGTACAGTATCTATCAGTGGGCTGTGTGTGAGGAATAGGTTACCACGCTCTGTGCTTGAAACCCTCCTTACATTAGACATTTAATCTTGGTGGCAAATGTTTCATTTTGCTGTGTGTGTGTCCCCGCAGTAGCCTCTGTGCTGGTAGAAGCGATAAGATACCTGGTAAGCAGCCCCGCTCCAGCTCTTTTTGCATTGTCTTTACACAGCAGCGGAGGCTTGAGTAGTGCATGGGAGTGGAAGCTGATAAGTGTGGTATTTCAAACAGGGCGAAGGCTTTGCTGCTCTATCTGTCCGGGAGAAGGTGCACAGCGTTGAAGCGATAAAGTGGTCCCTCATTAAAAACGATTACAGCTCTTCTCGTACCCATGCAATATGATCTGCACATACCGTACCACATTGGTCTGTTCAGTTAGATTGTCCTCTAAAGAGCACAGCTCAGATCAGGTTGCTATCCTTGTTTTTAGTATTTATTAGCTTGACATTTAATAACAGAAATATACAATCTGGCGTTTATAACAATACATTTATTTCTGTAATGTGTTTTCAGCATGTTTTTGTATATCAAATTCTTCTCTGTACTACATCTCCATGAAGCTGTATGACTGGTGATGCAACAGTCAGAAGTTGCGCTATGTACACAGTTCCCCCAGTATGGCCACATAAGCCTGTGACTCCTTCAGAATGGTCTTGATGGCTTCCCTCACTACAATAATCTCCTTTTGCTCAGTTTTTATCCCCCACTAGCCAAAGGCCCAAAGGGGGATTATGTCGTGGCGATGTCTGCTTGTCTGTCTATTCCTTCCTCCCAAAAAGGGTACATGCATTCTGAAATCAACTCCTTTCATATTTTGAGGAGGAATTTTGTGAAACCTGATACAAGTCCTTGTTATAGGTTGGTAATACACATATTGTACAAGATTGACACCTTTTGGCAGAGTTATGGCCCCTGATTAACAAACCTAAACACTGTCAGTTTCATGAGTTGGGGTCTGCATTCTGATATCAACTATCGCATATCTTGAAATGTTATCAGAATTTCTTCCAAAGCAGCATTTGCCAGCAGATATTGTCCTCTCAGAACACTCTTGTTGAGAATTCCCTACTGCAGACAGATTTACCATACAGTACCATACCATTTGTTTAATGATGTAAATTAAGTCACATGTTAGAAAGTGTTGTTGCTGTTGTTCTAAATGGTTACTTATTTCAAACTGGACTATTTGACCTTTTAACAAAGGTTCCTGGTCATATTTTAACCCCTTAACGCCTATTGTCGCATATATGCTACAATATTTGACTCAAATATGCAACATACCAAATTGACTAGTATGCCTGTTGTCGCAAATTTGCAACATACCATTATTATTATTATAATATTATAACATAGTCATTACCGAAATACCAAAATTACTATTTATTTTTTGTGAAAAAGTGAAATTAATAATCTCAACATTATTTACCATCTCCTTAAAGGCAAAAACACACAACATTTTTTTATATACAGCTATATAAATTCATGCGTTAAGGGGTTAATGGAGGTAAATCTATTCCACTGCATTTCTACAACACTTTCCCATCTGAAGCAGAAGCTCAAAGCTCAATGATGTCTTGCATTCACCCATTCACATACCCACACCCCAACGTCTGCCTGCTGCTATGCAAGGTGCTCAACTGTGCACCAAGAGCAACTTGGACATTATGGACCTTGCACAAGGACCCTTAGTAATTTTACAGTCTGACAGGGATTTGAACCCCTTTCAAGCTCAGTGCTTTCCCCTCTAGACCATCACCCCCCCTCCAAAAAAAAAATAAAAAAATAAAAACAATAGAATATCACAACTAGATTGTTTATTTTATAAGACCTGATTCAGGATCATTCTGTTTTAATGCTAATATTTTGCATTTATGCTCTGTGCAAAAAACAAACATTTGGTGAAACGATGTGTGTGTGTATATAATAATAAACAAATTAATTTTAAGGACTCCATGTTGCAATGTTGATAGGTTACTTGCAGATGATGGTCTGCACAAACCAGCGGTGGATTTTGCATGCCATTTATCCCACACAGGTAGTTAAAAACTGCTTCCTTTTGCTATTCATCATGGGATGGCATCTAAATTGAAGCCTGAACTAATGGCTCAGAGACTCGCCCCTTCTCTCCCTGCCCATCTTACACTCTATTCATACTGTCTGAAGTGAAATAGAACTTTAAAATAAACATAAGTAGCACAGTATTTTTATTTGCATTTTCCACCTTTTTCTGATTTTGGGATTGTATGAGGTCCATTCAAAAAGATACTACTTTCACATCAGGTACACATTCATGCTCTGTGTCCTTTTTGACCTCCTTGAAAGGAAGTCACTGTCAATATCTTGTTAATGCAATAACTCATCAGTGCTTCGAGTTATTGCTTTCGTATCAGGTGCACATGGTTTCCAGACCAAAATTTTGAATGTTTCCATATGAGCAGTTTGGGACATTTATGTCCAATTTAATGTATGTCACAGTCCAAACCTTGTTGCCGCCATAACACACGCATGCACTAAATCGACACACCTTCATTACCATATATACAGACACAAGATCCATTCAAAACGTATCCCACAAATACAAGTGAAGTGTGCGAGTTGTCATTTGGTGGGAGGTGTAGAGAACCTTCTTGCACATGCATGAATTTTTTTCCCGCCCACAAAGCTCATCGTCATAAATACTCAGCCTTAGAGTGAGCACTTTGTACTGCGCTCTCATCACATTCTCATTTGCTAGAACATGATAGAATGACTTGAGCAAAGGCATTGCCTCAAATTTTACCAAAAGCTTGGTGATACCCAAATGGAAACCATTCACAGGATTCATCAGGCTTTTGGCAATGATGCCATGAGCATAACATAAATAAGAGTGAAATAACTGCTTGAAAATGAGGGCTCATCAGTGGAGGATGAAGCACATTCCAGTAGGCCATCCACAAGCCGACATGACCAAGTGAGGGACAGAATATGGACTTTGGTCATGGATGACCGTTGTATCACCATCCAAGAACTTGCAGATGAGGTGGGGATAAGCGCAGGGTTGGTACGTTCCATTTTGAAGGTGGATTTGGGTACACGGAGAGTGTTGGTGAAATTTATACCGAAGCTGCTAACGGCAGAGCAGAAGCAACTGTCTGGAAGTCTTGCGGGACATGCTGGAATGCACAAAGGACATCCCAGACTTCCTGAACAATTATCACTGATGAAACGTGGGTTTACAGGCATGAAACTGAAATCACATTTCAGTCATCATTATGGAAACATCCGCTGAGGCCAAAGAAAGCACAGCAGGTGCGCAGCAAAGTCAAAGTCATGTTGACAGGCCTCTTTGGCTCCCGTGGAGTGGTGCATCTTGGGTAGCCACCACAAGACCAAAATATTAATAAACAGTATTATCAGGATGTTCTGTGTCACCTTCATGATGCTGTGCACCACAAACAACCAGATCTGTGGCTGGTGAAAAATTGGCAGCTCCATCATGACAATGCACCTGCCCATTCTGCTCAGCTGATTCAAGCTTTCCTGTGGTAAGGGAGTTTGTCCTTACCACTGTCACCTGTGTGCTTGCTCTAGGGGTTGGTAAGGTTAGACCTTGCTTATGTGAAGTGCCTTGAGGCAGCTTTGTTGTGATCTGGTGCTATATAAAATTAATTAAATTTAAATTCCTGGTCAAGCACAACACTCCTGTGATTCGTCAGGCTCCCTACTCTCCTGACATAGCTACCTCCTGATTTTTGGCTGTTCCCAAAGATCAACACTACACTAAAAGGGACTCTGAGTTGCGAGAAGCCAGAATACATGATGTCTGAACACCAGACATCAGCTGGTCACTGTTCCAAAAGAGGCATTCCAGAAATGCTTGAAACAATGGCAGAACTACTGGGAGAGGTTGTGCTGTCCCAAGGAGACTACTTCAAAGGGCGTTAGGATTTCAGTCCCCCAGGTGAGTAATTGTATTTTTCACAGTCACAGGTTGGATACTTTTTGAATGCACCTCTTATCTTTGGGGCCCAACATAATTCTTTAAAGTTATCTTTGTGATGTTTAGATAAGGACTATTGCTTGCATGGTAAGGCTACCACATTTTGGCCCTGTGGTGCATTTCTCTGCTTATAGGTTCCTCGGTGTTGACGATCCCAACAATGGTAAACAGCCAAGGGGACACATACGTACATTTCATCTGGCTGCAGCAGATAGGTGGTTACTTTTGAGAGTGTGAATCACTGTGATTGCCTTCTAGGACCCAAGGCAGTTCCATGGTACGGTGGATGCTGCAAGGTGTCATGCCATCAAAATAGTTATATCTCAAAAAAGACTTGAGATATAAACAGTAAACCAAACCTGAAAGCATTGCCCATGTGTATGGAATATTTTGAAGTATTTTCATAATGGCATCCATGTTAGAAGCCATTTTGAATTAATCTTTCTCTCCCCTCAAATTAGCAATGGGAGCATTGGGGCCCCTCTGGTTCTGCTTATGTCATTTTCAAGGAAATAAAAGCCTGTGATTACAGCACAGAAATGTGGGTTGTTTCATTTCCATCCCCTAGGTATGAAATATGGGGCGATATAGCCATCAGCATGTCCACCCATTCGTTTTTACTTATCACAATATCTCAAGAACCGGTTGAGCAATTTCATTCATATTTAGAATGAGGTGGTGATCCCCCAACACTTTCTTATTAATTTGTGGGGACCAGGGGGATATGTCATCTCCTAATGACTCTTGTTTTGGGAATCGTGTGTGTTTTGAAATGCCTGAAACATTTCAAGTTTGGATTCAAAACGTGTGTACAACTACACTAAAAAGAGAAAACTTGATATGTTTACTGCTTACAATAGTGTCCTAATTAAGTGAGTAGACTGTTCTTTATTTGTCACAAACACCCATAGATGATGGATCATAATGTGCGGTTTGATTTCACTGACATGTCTGTATAAAGCTCCAGAGAACGGTCCCATCTTAACCATATTAGTTCCTCAATTAGCCTTTATTAGGAAGTGGGAACAAGAGATAAACATATGACAGCTCATGTCACCTTAGGTCAACACATCTAATTAGCCAGCATTCTCTGCCACATGGTAAGTGAACTTAAAGGGTATCATTACTCTTGCCAACTTTGTCAGAAAGGGTGATGTCTCATGAAAGGTCACCGAATAATTTTGGCTCTACTTGTTCAACATTTCAATCTTCTGATATGATGCATGGAGGTTAATTTGAGCAATTCTGTTTTCAGCATTCCACAGCAGAAAGTGCAGCTGCTTACAACAACTTGTCCTTTGAGGAAGTTGTACAAGAACTCATCAAACAGAAGGAGGTCGTGAAGAAGAAAGATGCCCACATCAGGGAGCTGGAAGACTACATTGACAACCTGCTTGTGCGCGTCATGGAGGAGACACCAAGTATTCTACGGACACCTTATGAGCCCAAAAAGAAGGCGGGTAAACTTCCTAAGAAACAGAAATGAAGACAACCAGGACTATTAGCTAAACAATGAAGGTGTAGTGGTAGCAATGTTTTAAGAATTGATGGTAACGAGTTGCGAACAAATAGCTCAATAATCAAAGTTTATAATATATTTCTTTATCATTTGTATTCATTGTAGTTTTTCTAGGTGCTCCTAAGTCTTACCTGTTTATTTCCATCTTCACTTTGTGCCTTTTTTTTCTTTGGTAATACTTTTTAGGTACTTAATAGAATTAGAGATTTTTATCAGTTAGTCAAATCGGTATTTCTCACAAAGATTAGGTTTACATTTATTTGATGCACTTGTAAGCCTGCAGAGGTCTGCTGCACATATACCTGCCATCTTTTTTCTTTTATTAAGGTACAAGCCAAATCCCTGTTTACCACATGTTGTAGTAGCAGTTGTGCGATGTTTGCTCAAAGATGCCAGTGTTCAAGTGTTTGATAAGATGAAGCTGTATTTGCTGTTTACACACAAGCACAAGTCTTCAAATTGTCACTCATCATTCAGTACACATTTGCTGGCAGCTTCATCCAGAGCACCTCTGCTGTGGATGTGGATGATCCCTGTCCAACACATCAGTGTTTCTTCGGTATTCTTAAGGCCGGCATATACTACAGTAATGCTTCACCTCCAACGCAGTGAAAACAGTTATTATCAGAGCTCCAGACTAACTTTATTGAGTAGGAGCACTGCAGCCCCTCACTGAAAACTTCAGTAGCACATTTAAAAAAATTTAGGGGCATAATAAATTCACATTTTCCCCACCTTAACTGTATTACTGTTAAATGGTTTGGGAGTAAATCAACTCCCTCCACCATTTCTGTTGGAAACATTTCTTTAGGTCATCTAGTCCTAATGTCATGATGACCTAATTCCATCATGAGGCGTCTGTCCACATTTTATGCAGAAATTATTCTTCTGTCAGTTCTTGATAGCTTTTTGTTTTCTTTTTTTTAAATTCCAAGGATGGTGCACAGAACCTCTTCACAGATTGACCAAATTGTAATTATTTTGGAACTTAAAAGCTAATTACAGTGGGGTAAAAAAGTATTTAGTCAGTCCCTGATTGGGCAAGTTCTCCTACTTAGAAGATGAGAGAGGTCTGTAATTTTCATCATAGGTACACTTCAGCTGTGAGAGACAAAAAAAAAAAATCCAGGAAATCGCATTGTAGGATTTTTAAAGAATTTATTTGTAAATTATGGTGGAAAATAAGTGTTTGGTCAGTAACAAAAGTTCAACTCAATACTTTGTAACATAATCTTTGTTGGCAATGACAGAGGTCAAACGTTTCCTGTAAGTCTTCACCAGGTTTGCACACACTGTAGCTGGTATTTTGGCCCATTCCTCCATGCAGATCTCTTCTAGGGCAGTGATGTTTTGGGGCTGTCGCTGGGCAACATGGACTTTCAACTCCCTCCACAAATTTTCTGTGGGGTTGAGGTCTGGAGACTGGCTCGGCCACTCCAGGACTTGGAAATGCTTTTTACAGAGCCACTCCTTCGTTGCCCAAGCGGTGTGTTTGGGATCATTGTCATGTAGGAAGACCCAGCCACATTGCATCTTCAATATTCTCACTGATGGAAGGAGGTTTTGGCTTAAAATCTCATGATACGTGGCCCCGTTCATTCTTCCTTTAACACAGATCAGTCGTCCTGTCCCCTTTGGAGAAAAACAGCCCCAGAACATGATGTTTCCAGCCCCATGCTTCACAGTAGGTATGGTGTGCAACTCAGCATTCGTCTTCCTCCAAATACGACGAGTTGAGTTTTTACCAAAATTATTACTATTACTATTTTGGTTTCATCTGACCACATGATATTCTCCCAATCCTCTTCTAGATCATCCATATGCTCTGTGGCAAACTTCAGAAGGGCCTAGACACGTACTGGCTTAAGCAGGGGGACACGCCTGGCACTGCAGGATTTGAGTCCCTCTCTCCATAGTGTGTAGCCTTTGTTACTTTGGTCCCAGCTCTCTGCAGGTCATTCATCAGGTCCCTTCGTGTAGTTCTGGGATTTTTGTTCATCGTTCTCATGATCATTTTGACCCCATGGGATGAGATCTTGCGTGGAGCCCCAGATCGAGGGAGATTTCTATGGTCTTGTATGTCTTCCATTTTCTTACAATTGCTCCCACAGTTGATTTATTCACACCAACCTGCTTGACTATTGTAGATTCACTCTTCCCAGCCTGGTGCACATCTACAATTTTCTTTCTGGTGTCCTTCGACAGCTCTTTGGTCTTGGCCATGGTTGAGTTTGGAGTCTGACTGTTTGAGGCTATGGACAGGTGTCTTTTATACAGATAACGTGTTCCAACAGGTGCCATTAATACAGGTGGAGAACAGAAGAGCTTCTTAAAGAAGAAGTTAGAGGTCTGTGAGGGCCAGAAATCTTGCTTGTTTGTGGGTGACCAAATACTTAATTTCCACCATAATATACAAATACATTCTTAATAAATCCTACAGTGTGATTTTCTGGATTTTTTTTCCTCATTTTGTCTCATAGTTGAAGTGTACCTATGATGAAAATTACAGACCTCTCTCATCTTTCTAAGTAGGAGAACCTGCACAATCAGGGACTGACTACTTTTTTTACCCCACTGTAGGTCTAGGTGTGTCACTATAATTGCTTTATTGACTTTGTTTGATATATAAAGATGAACATGATCATTTAGCAGGTCTCTCTATATCACCCTTTACATGCATGTTTGTTTGATAAGTCACCAACATTTCAGAGAGTCTCACAGCTTCTGTGAGAGGCAGTGTTGGCCCTCCTCTCTGTGTGGGAGGTGCTCCTGCAGCAGCAAGGTAGCCAGTTGAAGTAATGCAATGGCGTTATTTCACACAGCAACTTTGGAAGAATAAATGGAATCGGTCAGCTTACCTTTTTCTTCTGAAATATGAACTTAAGTCAAAGCATACAGATCTACATTTGTGTTGAATCGCTGTCCCTACATGAGATTAGAATGCTGCTTGTGAGTTTAGGCAGACAACGGGCTCAACTAATTAGAAAAGTTGACATTTTATATAAATTCTTTCAGATGTCACTGATGGGACAGTTGCCAAATGATGATGTTTTCAAATCTGTACATAGTGAGGTTTTATGAGATTCCATCATTTGTGCAGAATCGAACAAGCTTAACGTTGTACGTCCTTTCAAATTTCACAAAATGACAAAATTTTGTTTTGACCAAAATCCAAGCATTATAATGTAGATTTATTTTGGAACGTGTTGCAGAATCACATCTCATTTTAATGAAGAGAACATATTTATCAGGGGAGAATTCCGTACAGATTTTTTTTTTTTCCTTCTTCGCCATTGTGCAGATGAAATACATAAGGAAGTCCGTGTGTGAATACAAGTATGTGAAGTTTTGGGATTACTTGTGACCTGACCCACTCGCTTGATGTGCCTTCATGGGGTGTGCAAGTTAACATCCGTAAGATCTTGCAAATCACTTCGGAGATGTTAATCCCTTTTGAAAAACTGCGTTTGTAGACTTAGAGGTGTTTATTTCTCACTAACTTTGGCAAACTGGATGAGAAACATGTTCGATTTTTGTAGAAATAAGCTGTTTAAAAGCGATTTCTGCCATCTTGGTTTATTTTGTTCGAGCGAGCAGCTAGTTGACATCACACTGACTTTCTTTACTCTGATTGGCTGTCGCTGTGTGCTTCCCAGCATCCCTCACTTAAATCTGGGAAGCCCCCATGTTTTCTTGACGTTACTACCAAATGTGTGTAATGGCATCTGATTGCTTGAAATTTTCTCCTTAATGCCTCACATGGCATTAAAAGAAAAACAAAATATTCCTTCCTTATGGAATTCTACCCTTGATTAATATGTTCTCTTTATTAAAAAGAGCTGTAATTTTGAAATGTGCTAAAAAATAAACTGACATTATAATGCTTGGATTTAAGTCTAAACTAAATTTTGTCAGTTTAATGAAATTTGGGTGGTCCTATAGGTTTAAAATTAACAATATATTGAAGCTCTGGCTTGACATGTCATGTGGCATTTAAAAGGGGCGGGGCGGGGGGGCAGGCTGCACATGAAATACATCCATTGCAAATGACAGTCACAAGCATAATAGTCATGTGACTCCTGGTGCCATCTTGGGGCAAAAATAGCGTTTGCTGTTAATGTGTCTGCATGTAAATCCAGCTATTTTATTTATTTATTTGCTGAAAATGCCGGGTTGTTGTGCATTTGGAGGCAGAAATAGACACAACAAGGCCTTCAAGGTGTACAGATTCCCTTCAGATCTGAACAGAAGAAAAATTTGGGAAAATAAAGTCAGCTGTGAGGTGGAAGCCGACATTGTTTGAGAGGTAAATTTATTGTTCAGTCCCATGTACAGTAACTCACCTAAACAGTCATTGTATAAACCGGATATTCACAGTCACCGGACAAAAAAAGTCCCAATGTTTTTGTATTGTTTTCCATGTAATAAACATCGTATATATCAGTTTTTTCTCTCACATCGGATAAAATGTCCCGTTTTGATCGCAATCCAGTTTATACGATGACAGTATTTCCATTAAAAAACCCCTCCCTATGGAGCCGGAGTAATTTCCGTGATTTAAAAAAAATGGCTGTTTATTTTTTTTCACCATACCTCACATCTCAGACTCTGACCCGCAGCCTGACATGCACCTGTTAAAGCAGACACAGCAAAAGGCTGTGATTTGACACTTTTCTGCTTTCACTTCATCTCCCATCTTATTTGAATGGTTTTTGCACTGCGCACGCTGATTACATTTCTGGATCACATACATTTGGCAGAAAAGTCCACACATGTACAGCACAGAGTCGGAAAAAGGAAATTGTACAGCTTACCTTTGAATTGGATCTGATGATTGTAGAAAGAAAAGATTGTTGAGAGTCAAATTAATCTATGATAAAGCATAATCCAGTGACTGCGAACTTTAAAGCTGTCACACACGTCATTACATGACACATTTACTGAGCTGCAGAAGCCTAAATCAGGCTTTAAATTAATTAAATAAATCATCATAAATTGTAAATTTGGATAGCTAAACTATTTTTTTTATAGTACCTGTACCTGGATGTGTTGCTGTATGTGGTTAACTGATTTAAAAAAAAAAAGTTGAAAACATAAAAGGTTCATTCAGTAGTTTAGCACAATTGGCCCCAAAATGGCACCATGTTCTAAGTTGACACTACTCTGAATAAAGGGACCCTAGTAGTGAACCCCCCACAATTTGTGCGGTGATAGGGTTTGCGATCAAGATTTCTTGAAGTAATTGATCTGTAAACTACTTAAACTGAAAAAAAATGTATATATCATGAATGATATTCACTCTTGGCAAGGCTTGCGTTCACTTTTCGAGAGAGAGTTTTTAGTGTTTACGTTTTGCAATTAGTGGTTTGTGGATAATTCACAATTTGCAACTGATTCATGTTTTGGGCATTTAAGTGATTCATGCTGTTGACCATGAGCATAACAATAGGAAACAGAATGTGGCCGTTTGACCTCTTAAAATAGGTCAAGGTTAGCCATCTTTGAACTTGTCCAAGGTCTGTGTCCCAAGAATGTTTCCTGTGAATTTGAAGACCCTAGCAGCAGTACTGGACCTATGCTGAGCACAGACAGATGCAAAGCCTTCGCAGTACGCGATGGCCATATTTGGGTAAAAATGTGTCTTCATTGTCTTCATGAATATGAGGATAATTCCTTGAATGCCACTTGCCAGATGACCTACTGAACCAATGGTTTGCTTGTGTTATAATCACAGTTAATATCTTCAAATATTGCATTTATATTTGAAAAACATTATCTTGGGTTAGGGTTATGCTAGTATTGGGGCATTAAGCATTGTCCTTGTATATTTGATCCTCAACTGCAGTTATTGAGAGGTGCACACTGGGCCAAATGCACATAGAACATGCTCATAGATGAGGAGCTCTATGTCCATTCTTCACCATGGGTAAACAAGATCAGGAGTTTTGAGTAGAAATTTCTGGCCAATGCCAGACGGTGCACATTTTTTTCCTGACTGGTCCTGGTCTCTGGTCACACAGAGCAGCAGGCAGCCTGACTGAAAGCTCTGCATGCTGCTTGTGACGAGTAAGAAACGATTCCCTAAAATCTTCCTCCTTTTTTAATTTGTTACTTATATATGAGGGACTTTATTTATTGATCCCTGACTAATCACTCCCATTTGGTGTCATTTGCTGTCCGCATTGAAATGTTACATGAAATAACCTGGTGTGCAGCATTTGAAACACTTAATTTTTAGGCCTTGTATAATAACAAAGAAATAGTGTTAGAAATGTTATAAAATATTAATGAAAGAACACTTTGATGGTAACATAATTTAAAAGCTAAATAACTATGCTCATATTGTTGACATCATCCATCTGTATGACCACCTTGTGACTGTAGTTCTGCTGCATAGTCAGTATCTCCAAAATCTTTAGAGATTTTCTACATCAATCTCTCCAATAAGTCCGATATACCAGTGTTACAGTATTGCAAACAGTTGTACATGCAATTAAAAGCTTAGTTGCGATAGGAGTTTCATCCACTACCATTTTTTTAACTAAACACATTGTAGCACTATAAAATACAAGAACTTTAACAATTTAAGATTTTTTTTATTATAGCTTATTTTCAATTATTGCAGTTTTAATTATTTAGAGAGAATAACATGAAAGAAGTTGTGTCAAAATGTTTGAGTTCTGTATTGATTATTAGAATGAGAGTTTTGTAGTTTACATTGTCATTAATACACTTATGAAATTCTGTATATTTCATTCCTGTTAGTACTCTTCAGTAACTACAAAACATCCTGAAGTCTAAAAATGGCTATAATGTATCAAGTGAAGTTAGTGGTAACCAGTAGGCACCAGATTATAATTGCTTTGGATTAACAGCATATCCATTTTGTAATGGAGTTAGAGTTTTTATTTTTGTTATGGTTTTTTATGGTATGTACATGTTGTTTCCAGTCACATTTGACTACATTAATCTGTTGATTTTATCAGTTTTGACAGAACAAACTGCGAGCTTTAAAAGAACAGTTGACTTTACACAGAGGCCAATCATTGTTAGTAAGACAGGGCCTTCAGTTTTGATCAGTCACACCTTGATGGTTTAGCCAGCGTATGCCAACCGTATTAAAAAACGCTGGCATTAGTCTACTAAGGGTAAGTTTTTTTTATTTTATTTTTTTTTTTATTAGTTAAGAGCATGTTGAAGCTCACTGAAAAATTTTGTGCATGTTGAAAATTTTCAGCAAATGCCAGCATATGATTCATACGTCCCGCACATGCGGGACATAAGTTGTAGGTAATTTATGCGATTGTTGGCACACCTTTCTTGTAATTTGCACATAAGTCTAAATGCGTCTATCAATGCTGGCCACTGATTGGCTGAAATCTGCAGTCCTCATGTGGACATACTGTTTCATTCACACATGGAGTAAATATTACCTGTTCGCTTCAGTCCAATTGATCATCACAGTCTGAAGAAAATGTATGTACATAAAGCGTCCTGATTTAGGAAAACATCTGAAAATACTTTACTGTCGTGGCTGGAAATGTAACGTTTTAAAGCAAGTCCCACTGTGGTTTTTCTGCTCCAGGTGCGCTTGTCAGAGGATGCCGGTGTCCCACTCTGATCATACAGAAGTGCTGTGATAATTTAAACTTTTAAACCGCCAGTTGACCGCAATCAGGTGTGATCAAATAAAGCACTGTAACTCTTTAAACTTTTTAAGCGCCGTCGCAGATGACACAGCACTTAATTCAGGTCTGATCACACCTGATCGCGGTTGACTGGTGCTTTCACAGTATTTCATTATTCAGGTCTGATCAGTGGACCTCAAAGCAGCCGCTCGGCACGTTAAATGTTTACAACAGCCAGTCGATTCATCAGCATTCTGTACACAGTGAAAATGGTCCACCGAGATAAAAAATAAAAATAATGTTAAATTACTCTTTCTGAGCCGCACCACACTGCAGTACCAACCCGAACCACTCGGAAACAGGGCTGTCGGCATACGCTGGTTAATCGTCAAGGTGTGACAGCTGCATTAATTTATTAGATGCACACCAGCATTTTTAATACGGTCAGCATACGCAGGTTAAACTCGTCAAGGTGTGACAGGGCCTTAATGAGCCGAATTTTTCTAAACTTGGTGTCTGGTCCGAAATGTATATTTCTAAATTTTAGGGCAGCTCCGTGAAACTTATTTTAACCTTACCAGAAATGTTTTGGGTCTTCATGAAGGTTTGCACTCTGAGTGTCCTTCTCATTACATTTTGAATGTCTGCTTCAAGGTATTAGTCTCAGGAAGAGGCCTAATTTTTATGTTGTAATCACCAGTGCTGCATGTTTGCTTATGATATAGTCATTCACTGATGATTGGGTGGACACTTTTAATTGTTCAGTCTCTTGGAAAGCAGTAGTGGAGTAACATATTTGTCATTTAGTTCAGGTTTTTTACAGTCATCTGCCAAATCTAACTTGGCAAACCATGTTGTCCACCTTGTCCTCATACAGTTGTGTAATCATATCACTTGTGTATTAATTATTTCCCAGACTCCACATTTGACCTTTACAATACATGATACCAAAACACTGTTGAGATGCCTTCAGTAACTATTACTGGAATGTGAGCAAAACCACTTGTCAAAGTTTTTTTTTGTTTTGTTTTTTATATATCAGTTGCTCTCTGCAGCAATTATGGTAGTTATTTTATCGAATGTATGGCACTTTGTCCTCTCTTTTTTTTTTTTTTTTTTTTTTAACCTGAATCCAAGAATGTATTTTGATTTTGAAATGCAGAGTTCTTAAGTATGTGATGCATATTAATGAGGCCATTTTACCTTTAATACATTTGCTGTGGCCAAAGGGATCATCTCATCGTCCCTGGTGTTTAATTTGACATAAATCAGCTAAACTGCATTGAGGACCAGCAGTTGTTGTTTTGGCTTGTCCCTGTTTGTTTAGGGTCACTGCAGCGGAGCAGTACAGACCACATTGGGATTTGGCACAAGTTTTACACCGGATGCCTCTTTTGCTGCAACTCCAGTTTTACCTGGATAAGCACACAGCCCCTGGTCTTCTTAAGAGGTCACCCGTATGAATACTCATCAGGACCTACCCTCTGACGGGATCAGACGTACATGGAGAAGAGCGGCCGCGTTAAGGACAAACAGTTAATGTTGATGCTGTTTTTAACATATGTGGCCGATGTTAGGAGGATATGGTTCTATGAAGTGCTAAAGCATCTGACAGCATGTGTGATATCTGAAAAATCTAAAAACTTTGAATCATTTTATAATGGTGAATATTATGCAATATGTAAGATTGTGTGGAATGGATCAGAATTTTTTTGTTTTTTTAAGAAACTTATGGAAATATGCCTCATGATTGCTTTTCAACCTTTGGCTGCTTACAACATCAAAGGGGAACTTCACCATTTTTCAACCTGTTTGAGTTCAACTTTTCACTCAGGACATAAATGATCATTTCTCCAGTATTGCATTACAACATCAAGGGCTAATTGACTATTATACAAATAATGAATGTTTGAAGTCAATGGTATGAATATTTCATGAGGTGAAAGCAGGAATGTACCATCATTCAATTCTGCTTCCCTTCGTTGAATGATGGTACATTCCTGCTTTCACCTCATGAAATATTTGTACCATTGAAAGAATGAAAAAACATTTTTTGTATAACGGCTAAAATAGATACTTGTCACTTGATATTTTAGTAATTTATAAAAAACAGAAAATGGACTTACATTTTGGTATTCCACTGGTGCTTAACAGCCCAACACAAACTTTAAATTGGAGTCCAAAATTGCAACGATGTAGACCGTGATGCCATGCACTGACTTTGTGCATTTCCCCCCCCCCCAAAAAACAAAAAAAGACCTCGTGTAGTTTCTCAGTCCAGCGAAAAATCACGTCAGAAATTTGTTCAGCTTTTCATGCTAACAGCTCTTCATGCCTTCAGACAGCTTACAGAGGAGTGGATTTTGTGTGTGTTAGAAGAATTAGCCGTGTCAATTAGCTCCTTCAAATCCTCGTCTGTCAGCAAAACAAACTCCACTATGTTTAGCTAAATGCCGTTCCTGGTAGTGTGAGTGTGTGCGGTGGTTGGGGCGTGCAATAGCACATTTCATATAGCACCAAAATTCCACACTAAAAAAGAACTATTGCACAGTCAATGAAACACAACAGCAAACAGTATGAATAGTCCATATCACGTGACATACAACCCACCAATCAAATGACAAGGATCTACTCAGCTGTTATATAAACAATGTAAGCGTACAATGTAAAATAAAAAACATCAAAGCATTTCTGGTTGATACTGAATAGGCAAAAATGTCATTAGAATGGGTCAGTAAGCTGCTTCATTGGTAAATAAAAACAAGTCCGTCATTGACACCACTTGTATGGACTTGGTGGAGCGAGACATTGGTAAACCCCTAAGCTGCTTGTGTAATCAGTCATTTTAAAATGTTTCTCTACATTTACTGAGATAAACATGCACACCTTTACCTCAATAAGGATCCTCTTGACGCTGTCCCACATGTCTAAGGACATTAATGCCTATTCACAGGTAATAAGAAGTGGTTTACTTTGAGCTTTTTCCACTTGCTTCACAGGCTTATATTGTATCAGTGTTTAACCCTTGATGGTGTTGGCATTCTAATTAAATACCAGATGGATTTATCATTTTGTCTCCAGTAAAACAAAAGTCCTTAAAAAATATGGTCAAAGTTGGAAAATGCCATTGTTCCCCTTTAAGAGTTGAGGCCTGAGTCTGATTGTATTTATTTGACTGGTGTGGATTGTTCCATTTATATTTATGTGCTGAATCTGATCTTGTTGTCACAGCAGTAACTTACTTGATCAAATGTACTTTGCGTGTTGGGCGAGATACACAGATTTTGTTAAATGTCAAGCTCCTAAAATCCTGAAGCACTGAATAAATTGTAAATGCTGGTGATGCCTAGTTTAGAAATGAATGTAGTTCTAATTGTGTATGAACAGAGAGAATTGCAAAATCAGTATCTGTATGCATCTTTGCATAATATTTGACACTAGCGCAAATTTTTTAATCAGCCTAGAATTAACTTACGTTTCTAAATCAGAGTTGCCGACTACACTTGTACAGTGTGTCGGTGTTGAGCAGTGCATCTTGGGGAAACTGCCCAAAGACTTTTAAGGCACTTATTTCAGCGCCAGTGATTGTTGAATTTCTTGCTTACATACGGGGGTAGGGGTTACTTTGAGGGTGTTGGTGTTAGGCAATTGGCGCCTGAAGTCCTTGGAGATACTCCAAGAGAACCTTTCACACAGGACAGCGAAAATGATTAATAATCCCTTTCAACATCGAATGTTTGAAGACTACAATGGATGGTTTGGGTTGTCTGTAATGCCTGAAACAATTTGGGATATTAAAGTTGGATCAGACATGTAAACCAAAGCTGTTAATGTCCACTTTTTGCCCATGTCCTCCCTGTTCAGTGCTGTTTGCCACCACATTTTGAGAAGAGTTTAAATTGCAATGTGGATGTTGTAGCAGCAGTGTACTGTCCTTTCCAATAAACTTGCTGTAAAATCAAACTACTTTTGTCTCTCTTTTTTATCTTAGACATATTAACCACACGCTAAATGAACATTTTATTCCTTAAAGTGGTTTGCCAGTAGTGTTTCTTTTAACACCTGTCATTCTTTTGATGAGTTTATATCCACTTTCAATGTTAAAACTTTGATCTAAGTGGCAGTGAAGCTGCTATAAGTGCTTTTATTTGTCCTGATGTGATCGTGTTTCCTCACATCTAAAAGCAACTCTGTCTGAGAGATGTTCCCATGCCTTCTTGGGGAAAAAAGAGAGAAGTGGTATTTGACAACAAACTGCAGGAATGCTCATTAAAACCAAAAATTGTGTGTAAAATTACCAAAAAAAAAAAAAAAAATTGTTTCATGCTTGTTTCTTTTGATTGTCCATTTGCTTCCCAGATCAAAATGTGACACATCTGCTGTCACCTCGGTTTAGCTCTTGAAGAGGTGCACCAGCAGGTGCCACTGTGCACAGTACCACCTGACAGCTGACTTACAACACATTACTTTTCATTAAACAATTATCTTGCATAACCAGGTTGCTAAAATGTATTTTTACAGTAAGAAACAAAGTGTGTGTGCATGTGTTAAACATACTACAACCCCTGGCAAAAATTATGGAATCACCGGCCTCAGAGGATGTTCATTCAGTTGTTTAATTTTGTAGAAAAAAAGCAGATCACAGACATGACGCAAAACTAAAGTCATTTCAAATGGCAACTTTCTGGCTTTAAGAAACACTATAAGAAATCAAGAAAAAAAGATTGTGGCAGTCAGTAACGGTTACTTTTTTAGACCAAGCAGAGGAAAAAAATATGGAATCACTCAATTCTGAGAAAAAAATTATGGAATCACCCTGTAAATTTTCATCCCCCAAATTAACACCTGCATCAAATCAGATCCGCTCATTGACATTGACCCTATGTGTCTTTTTGCAAGGAATGTTTTTGCAGTTTTTGCTCTTGGCAAGATGCATTATCATCTTGAAAAATGATTTCATCATCCCCAAACATCCTTTCAATTGTCCAAAATATCAACATAAACTTGTGCATTTATTGATGATGTAATGACAGCCATCTCCCCAGTGCCTTTACCTGACATGCAGCCCCATATCATCAATGACTGTGGAAATTTACATGTTCTCTTCAGGCAGTCATTTTTATAAATCTCATTGGAAAGGCACCAAACAAAAGTTCCAGCATCATCACCTTGCCCAATGCAGATTCGAGATTCATCACTGAATATGACTTTCATCCAGTCATCCACAGTCCACAATTGCTTTTCCTTAGCCCATTGTAACCTTGTTTTTTTCTGTTTAGGTGTTAATGATGGCTTTCGTTTAGCTTTTCTGTATGTAAATCCCATTTCCTTTAGGCGGTTTCTTACAGTTCGGTCACAGACGTTGACTCCAGTCTCCTCCCATTCGTTCCTCATTTGTTTTGTTGTACATTTTTCGATTTTTGAGACATATTGCTTTAAGTTTTCTGTCTTGACGCTTTGATGTCTTCCTTGGTCTACCAGTATGTTTGCCTTTAACAACCTTCCCACGTTGTTTGTATTTGGTCCAGAGTTTAGACACAGCTGACTGTGAACAACCAACATCTTTTGCAACATTGCGTGATGATTTACTCTCTTTTAAGAGTTTGATAATCCTCTCCTTTGTTTCAATTGACATCTCTCGTGTTGGAGCCATGATTCATGTCAGTCCACTTGGTGCAACAGCTCTCCAAGGTGTGTTCACTCCTTTTTAGATGCAGACTAACAAGCAGATCTGATATGATGCAGGTGTTAATTTGGGGGATGAAAATTTACAGGGTGATTCCATAATTTTTTCCTCAGAATTGAGTGATTCCATATTTTTTTCCTCTGCTTGGTCTAAAAAAGTAACCGTTACTGACTGCCACAATCTTTTTTTCTTGATTTCTTATAGTGTTTCTTAAAGCCAGAAAGTTGCCATTTGAAATGACTTTAGTTTTGTGTCATGTCTGTGATCTGCTTTTTTTCTACAAAATTAAACAACTGAACAAATGAACATCCTCTGAGGCCGGTGATTCCATAATTTTTGCCAGGGGTTGTATAATACACTCAAAAACCAACATGGATGTCTGTTACATGAACCTAAGTCTAACATGTAGAGTCTCATATAAAATCAAGTTTTGTGGTTGAACCCTTTCAAATCATGTAGTTTTAACATACAGTAGTGTTCAGAATAATAGTAGTGCTATGTGACTAAAAAGATTAATCCAGGTTTTGAGTATATTTCTTATTGTTACATGGGAAACAAGGTACCAGTAGATTCTCTCAAATCCAACAAGACCAAGCATTCATGATATGCACACTCTTAAGGCTATGAAATTGGGATATTAGTAAAAAAAAAGGTAGAAAAGGGGGTGTTCACAATAATAGTAGCATCTGCTGTTGACGCTACAAACTCGAATCTATTATGTTCAAACTGCTTTTTTAGCAATCTTGTGAATCACTAAACTAGTATTTAGTTGCATAACCACAGTTTTTCATGATTTCTTCACATCTGCGAGGCATTAATTTTGTTGGTTTGGAACCAAGATTTTGCTGGTTTACTAGTGTGCTTCGGGTCATTGTCTTGTTGAAACACCCATTTCAAGGGCATGTCCTCTTCAGCATAAGGCAACATGACCTCTTCAAGTATTTTGATATATCCAAACTGATCCATGATACCTGGTATGCGATATATATATATCCCCAACACCATAGTAGGAGAAACATGCCCATATCATGATGCTTGCACCACCATGCTTCACTGTCTTCACTGTGAACTGTGGCTTGAATTCAGAGTTTGGGGGTTGTCTCACAAACTGTCTGCGGCCCTTGGATCCAAAAAGAACAGTTTTACTCTCATCAGTCCACAAAATATTCCTCCATTTCTCTTTAGGCCAGTTGATGTGTTCATTTGCAAATTGTAACCCCTTCTGCATGTCTTTTATTTAACAGAGGGACTTTGCGGGGGATTCTTGCAAATAAATTAGCTTCACACAGGCGTCTTCTAACTGTCACAGCACTTACAGGTAACTCCAGACTGTCTTTGATCATCCTGGAGCTGATCAGTGGGTGAGCCTTTGCCATTCTGGTTATTCTTCTATCCATTTCGATGGTTGTTTTCCATTTTCTTCCACGCGTCTCTAGTTTTTTTGTCCATTTTAAAGCATTGGAGATCATTGTCGATGAACAGCCTATAATCTTTTGCACCTGCGTATAAGTTTTCCCCTCTCCAATCAACTTTTTAATCAAACTGCGCTGTTCTTCTGAACAATGTCTTGAACGTCCCATTTTCCTCAGGCTTTCAAAGAGGAAAGCATGTTCAACAGGTGCTGGCTTCATCCTTACATAGGGGACACCTGATTCACACCTGTTTGTTCCACAGAATTGACAAACTCACTGACTGAATGCCACACTACTATTATTGTGAACACCCCCTTTTATACTTTTTTTTTTTTTTTTACTAATAGGCCAATTTCATACCCTTAAGAGTGTGCATATCATGAATGTTGGATTTTGTGAGAATCTACTGAATCTACTGGTACCTTGTTTCCCATGTAACAAGAAATATACTCAAAACCTGGATTAATCGTTTTAGTCACATAGCATTACTATTATTCTGAACACTACTTTAACATGCAACAACTTGAAATTTAACTGGCTCAGTGAACGTAATACAATTATGGAAAATATTTCCACCCAAGTAAAATGTGTTAACTTAGCCAGAAACAATTTTGCTGAGTGACCTAATTGTACATTTTTTTGTATCAACATGATGAATTTGCGTTACTGTTACTTAATTACCATGGCTCAGGCCACCTACATTTGTAAGGGTAAATGTAACAAAAAAAGTAAGTCCCTTCAGCTGCTCTCTTGTTTGCACTTAGGTGGATCTGCATGTTGAATTGGTTACTAATAGTACAGCTACATGTCAACTTAACTTTGCTTTGTTGGATCAGTGCAATTTATTCATGTAACCGTACTATTTCAAGAAGTAGTTAAATTAGGTAACCTATAATCATATCAAACAAGTTAAAAGGCCCAAAAAATTACATCAGTGTGTTTCATTTGCCCTTCCAGGGCAGGGGTGGTGGGCAAGTGGTTGGTGGACTTGGTTTCAGTGCAGAAGGTTCCTGGTTCAAATCCCACCCCTGCCACAGTTCCACATAATGAGTTGTGTCAGGAAGGGTATCTGGTGTATGACCTGTGCCAATTCAACAAGCAGATCTTTTGAGTGTATAATGCCTATATCCTTTCTCCTCACATCAGTCTTGTCCATTTAGCTTTACTGCTCCTTATAAACAATATAACTTGAAAAATTAAGATGCACCTTTAAAACTTCACATGAATTATGACCCTATTGAAGCTCAAGGTCATACTGCTCTTTCTGAACTATTTTTTGTTTGTTTACAGTCCACGGGTACAATGATGCTACAGTGATCCTTTTCTTTACCGTGAACAAATAAAATACAGGGTAACGAGAACTAAGCCTGGGTTAGGTTTGGGTTATGGTAGGGTTAGCCTCGGGCCCAGTTCATACCTGGGGCCGGGTTCTGTTCAATCCAAATCCAGCACCATTTTTAAAATTGCTTGTGTTGAAGCATTTTTGACTAAATTGGGACACTACTGAAGCTCAAGTTCATACTTTTGTCTTTCTAACTACTTTGTGCTCTGTTGGGTGTCTTAGGCAGAATGATGATGCTCACTTTAAAATATATATATATAAATATATTTATTTATTTATTTATTGCTATGTGGGTCATGCTGAGGCATCTTCTGAGAAGTTAGGTCAAGATCAGGGTTATACTGCTGCTGCTGAAGTACTTTTTGCTTGGTTCATTTTCCACAGAAACACTGCTGTATTTATTTTTTTTTTCCAGCCAAAAGAAGGTGAGCAACACATTGAATATTTTTTGTTTGGCAACTTTGGATGAAATAAGAATACCGAAACTCAAGGTCATGCTGCTGTTTCCAAACTACCTTTTGTTAGGTTACATTGTACAGGACCAATGGCACTTCTTTACAAAACAGAAAAATAAACACTTACTTGCTTATGTTGAGGCATCTTTGGATAAATTAGTATACTAGTGAAGTTCAAGGTTATACTGGTGCAGCTGAAGTAGCTTTTTCTAGGTTAAGTTTCACAGGAACAATGGTGCTGCTGTTTTCATCCCAAAGAATGCAATTAAAATTTGCTTTGTGCATCTTGAGGTCAAGGTCATACTGCAGTTCCTGAACTGCCTTTTGTTCGGTTACACTTCACGTGAACATGCTGCTCTCTTTAAATATAAATAAGGTTAAGTTGAACTGTCTGGATTGATTAGGATAATGAGTTCAAGGTTATACTGCTGCTTCTGTGGTAGTTTGTAAAGTGTCACAGGAATAACTACAGCTTTTGTCACCCTGAAAAAGGTGAGCAACACATTGAAAATATTGTGTTGAGGCATCTTTGGATAAATTAAGCATTTACTAAAGTGCAAGGTCATACTGCTGTTTCTGAAAAACTTTTTGACAGGTTACGTTTCACAGGAATAATGATACTCTTGTGTATGTAATATGTATATTTGTCTGCTAATTTTCTTTTTTGTTTTTTCTTGTAGTTCTATAGGTGTGGGGTTTGATTAGTATTTGTATCTGTGGAGGGTTGTTTGAAAGTTGATCTTAGTTGGCTTTGAAATATTTGAAATGCCGCTTTTATAACTAGATTCTGTTTTTCCTTATGGCTTTGTGGATAACATTTTTATGTATATAAGCCAATACACAAACATTTAAAAACCTTACTTGCTTATGTTGAGACATCTTTGGATTAAAAAAAAAGGTTACTACTGACTGTTGTTGCAGTTTCTGGTCCTTAATTTATTTAATTTGTAAAATTTCACATGTGATGGTGCAGCTACAGTTTCTCAAAAATATCAAGTTTCAAATTGCTCTGCATTAAGCATCAGTTGATAAATGGAAAGTGTTTAAGGTTGATGTGTTGGTGGTTTTTATTTGGTGTAAGCTTGAGATTCACAAAAAAAAAGCAATTTTGAAAATTATACAATTGCATTTGTTGATTTATGATGAAGGTACATTTCAGCATCTAGTCTGCAATGCAGTTACTCAAAACATATAAATCCTACTTATTAAAACCTTAAACTGTGAAGTAGCATTAGGAAAGGCACCATCATGATTAATTTTTTATCATGCTGTGCTCACATGTAGTCTGTCTTGCAATACGCCGCACGTGTAATTGGGCTTTATGTAGGTGTCATCTGTTGTATTCATAAGCTAACTGGCCGCTCATTGTGCTCATTCATCAACAGATTGGGTTTCACGTGTCCCACCTTTTGTGTGGCACGCGTCATCTGAGTGCCCACTGTGCATTATATCATATTGCTGTAATTTGAGGAAATATCTAACAAATGTGTTATGTAAGATTGCGATGGTGCAGGAGAACCCCAGTGTGCCAGACAGGGCCACCCACAGGTCACCTGCGTTCCCTCTAAAATATGGATGGGCGTCATAGCAGGGATCAGTGTCACTTTGCACGCGTCTCTAAATAGAAGCGCCTGCGGCAATCAGAAGGAACTCATAAGAGGAGAAAGTCAGCAGATGGATGAGGTGTTTTAGGGGGAAAAGCCAGACATAAATGGGCAGCTGCTCTGAACTTGTCAGATGATCGAGAGCCAGATGTCAAGGTTAACCCTTCAAATTCCCAAGAGTGTCAGACCCCACCCACTCTTCCCGTGTGGATTCTTTGTTGACTAGCTAATCTGACTAGGTGCCGGTGATAAATCAGGTGTCAAACGTGTTGCATGAGCCCAGCATTTTGTATTGTACTGACGGCATTGTCTGCTCTGAGAGCTGCCACGCGTCTGGTATCAGGTGAACAAAGCCAGATGACAACCAGAGGAAAGAGTGAGTCTGTCAGCACTGCAGCAAAGCCTGGATGATGTGGCGTTGGACCTCATTTACAAATAAAATCAAGTTTGCCTTTTGTATGACAAAAAAGTATCCTAATTGAATGTCAAATTACAGAGCTGCAGAAATCATGACGTGACTCATTCATTATCCTTGTGCATCATATCAGTTTGTTACGCTAGGTTTTGAAATAAAGTACATAGTGTACATTTAAAATATATCAGATTGTGACAGTCTGGAGGAGGTTTGTGGTGTGACAATACGAGATGGTGTGAACTTCACAGAAAGCATTATACTGTACAAGCCATATGTGAAATGTAGAGAATTTAAGATTACCCTCTTTTCATAAGTAAAAAAAAAAAAAAAACGTACACACTGTGTGTGCTTGTGTGTGTCTGTCTGTAAAAAATACAGTTGTGATCGGAAGTTTACATACATGCATCATGGATATGAATGTCATGGTAATTTTAAGCTTTTAATGATGTCTTTGAACTGTTCTTTTGCCAGGATGGAATGATTGTACAACGTACATCATTAATGACTTTAAAAACAAGAACTGAGTGCACAAGTTTGAATTTATTTGGTATCTTCTCCAATCTGCACAGGGTTGAAATTACACATACAGGCCCAATATATACATACACCCCAACTAATATTTAAATGTCCCTCAGCAAGCTGCACCTTGACCATATGCTTTTGGTAGCCTTCAACAAGCTTCTTGTATAATTCTGGCTGGATATTTGACCACTTGGCAGAATTGGTAGGGTTCATATAAACTGGTTGATTTCCTGGCATGGACCCGTCTTTTATACATAGTCCACAAAGTTTCAATAGGGCTGAGGTCGGGGCTTTGGGAAGGCCATTCCAGAAGCGTAATGTTCCAACCCACAACCATTTTTAATGTGTGTTTAGGATTATAGTGATAATAATACAATATATCATTATATCATAATGTCAATGTGGTATTTGTCATAGTAAAATCTATTGAAGGCTTGCAGGCAACATATTGTTGCAAGGTTCAAAGTTCATGCTGCATTTGTTCTGCACAGTGTGCAAATGTGGACATGGTCAGATGAAACTAATGTCATCTTTGGAAGGATGCAGCACATTTCCAGTGTAGGAACAAGGCTCCAAACATGATGTCTCAGCTACCCACCAAACTTGCACCAGACTTTCTTTTAAATAGTTTAGGATGAGGAAATGTGTTAGGGTTTAATTTTTCTGAAACACATAAAAGGTTTGGAACTTTGAATAATGCTATAAGACTATGGCCTTGCTCACTTTCAGAAGTCTTGTCCAGCATTGTAGTTCCAATTTTGTCCAGGTGCAGTTCCAGAATATTTAAAATTTTCATACAGCACAGAACACTTTCAGTGGAAACTGGGGGCCCATAATTTCTGACTTACTGCTCGAAAAACACATGTACTGTAGTTATGATAAAACATTTGCCTCCGCATTGACTCACTTTCACTAGTAAAAATCAAGTAAGTGTATATAAAAAAAAATTAAAGTGAGTTTTGTCTTACCTGCATCTACCAGATTTCCAACAAAACCTTGATGTGAAATCTGTCCAGATTTTACCTATACTGCTTCCCTCCAGGGTCTCTGGTAGCTTATGTTCAATAGCTGGGTCCATCACTGTCTTTCTGTGTCCATGTGACATTGTTTGTTTTTTTGGGGGTTTTTTTTTTTTTTTTTTTTTTTGGCATTTTCAGTCACAGATAAGGTCTGTTCTCTTTCTCTTGAGGCTGACATTAGCATATGTAGTGAGCAGTGCTTTCTGACTTTCAAACAGCATGCTGGAAAACTGACTTTCCCTGTGTGTCTTGGCGTCCTGTCGTAATTTTTAGACGATAAGACGATAAGTAAACTACAGCACTCACAGAGTTCTTGTTCAGTCTTTTCAAAGTGCTGCATGACTGAGGTAAAACTGGCAAGCTTGTGCTGCTTCCAAATATTAAGATATTCATTGTACCTTTTGATTATTTTTCATTGTATTATTTCATGTTCTGTATTGTATTGACTTCCACACATTCCGATACGATAGGTACAGTGTTGCCAACTCCTCAGTAAGGAAAGTAGATACTGGCTGTCATAAAAGTTGCTATAAGTTGTTAAATGATGTCATCATCTAATTTGAATATTATTTGCATAGTATAATGACGTAGCAGATGCTGTAGGAAAAAAATATTGTGGGAGAGACCATTGAACAGCTTGGGACTCCGGCAAGGATGGTCGCATTCCTCCTCTCTCCTCTCCTCCTTTCTGTTCTCTGTCTCTGCTCTGACCTTCAAAGTCCCAGCTTCACTAGACTGTGAATTTTTCAAATTAAGTCTCCCTCCCTCCATCCATATTACCCCCCCCCCCCCCCCCGTGTCTCTCCACTCCCCTCACCCTGGCTTCCTCCCTGCCACCTAGAAGGCAGCGCAGTTTTTACTGCTGCAGCGTTCAACTCCCCAAGCTGGGCGGCGCGGGCCCATCCTGCTGCAGCCTTCACCCACTTTGAAAAAAAGTCATCAAGAGGGTTTGGAAAGTTGCCAGATTTTGGAGAAAGTCGCCAAATTGGCAACAATGGATAGGCAGCGATATGCATCTGTAAAGCCAGTAAACACAAAGAAGGAAAAGAAGTTTGAATTCCTTTTTAATTTATAATTATAATAATTTTAAGACTGTGGCAAATGATGTGACCAAAGGGACCGCCTTAAAGCAGTGATTTGTGATGGATTTTTTTTCATCTTTTACATCGTGCAATGCTAACAACTAAGCTTAGCATGATGGAATGACTCCTCTGTGAGCATTTTGTGACAAATATGTCATGATACAGCTTATTGCTGTTGTAAGGGTTATATCTCACTGGGTTGAAAGAAGCATGCGATTGGAATTTCCAATCGCATGCTGACTGGTCAGAGCATCCGCCTTCCATGCTGGAGATTGTGAGTTCGCATCCCAGGTGAAGCGAATGGGAGGAGTCAAAATCACAACATAATTCGGAGCAAAGCCGCTACACTTGCTTGAGTCACACATCTGTGATTGCATGTCGCATGAATTTTGAACATTTAAAAGTTGGAGAGGTGACAAGAGTCCTCCCCACACACTATCAGGAAGCCCTCTGAATCTAGTACTCGCAACTCATATTGTGCAAGAGAAATTTTTGAAGGGTTGACAATGGATAAAACTACATTGTGAGTGATTGGAGACAAAAATGAGGATCTGACTTTCCCCATGGGAGGCATGCACAAGCTGCCCTGTGAGCATGCCAAAACAGCAGAGATGATCGGAAAGAGACAGTGCTTCCGGAAATGGCCAAGTGAGTCTAGCAGCCACGGCTCATAGTCAGCGGGCTGGACAGACATGTCCTCACCAGCTGGGATTATCTTTAATTTTTACGTAGAAGACCACAGCAGGAGCTGAGGGTCAGCACAGTGAAGGCTGCACTTGACATTCAAGAGAGTGCATGTGGCATTTGAGCGGCACTCGCACGATATGTATGCAGATATCTTCACTGCGGCTCCAGGCCATATTCAGCTGACATTCCGGTGACATGCACTAGCCTGTTTTAAGTGCCAATTCAGTGAGATGCCAACTGCGATTTGTCGCGCATTTGCATGGTTTGTCACAAATTAGCATCTCCAATGACTTTGCAACAGTCACAGCCCGGTGAGATACTACCCTAAGGTAAAATTGATGGTAGTTGCCAAGAAAATAATTTTTAATGACTTAAATCAGAAAAGATTCAAAGAGACTAAAAGTTGAGGTATTTTTAGCCTATAACTGGACTGACAAAAAGGTTGCAAAAGGAACATCATTAAAGCAGAGCATAAATCGTAACTGCTAATCTCATCCTGTCAACATCGTCAGTGAATATATGCGGTCAAGAAGGTTGCTGCTGCCCAGTAGACGTTAATACTTTTGGTGAAATCAGATCAGATGTTCCTGTGAGTCATCTCTTGCGTTCTTGCTGCACCGAGTTCACCTATTTATCTATGATTTGTGATGATCACAGCATGCTAACCCAGCTAGCAGACAGGCCTCTTACTGCTTACGTCAAACACAGTTGTTGCTCGCACGGGATAGATCACATTAGAACGTCACCACGATAGCTCAGCAAAGCCATGCTAAAACTAGAGTAATACAATCAATCAATCAGTCATCTCCTGACTTCACAGCACAGGAGAGCTCTGCTGGAATGCTGCTAAGCTGCAGATGTACCAGCCAAATTACTCCAGAGGGGAATTACCAGACCATAAATCCAGATGTCAGGAGGATGGCTGTAGCCTATTTCATGGAAGGGAGGGAAGGAAAAAAAAATCGACACAACTTGTTCTCATTATCATCATAACGATTGCGTTGTGCACGGCTCATGCATGTCGCTGCCAACAGATTGAAACACGTTTGCATCCAAACACAGCCTCAAATCATAGAGACTTTGTGCAAAAAATATTTATGAGGCGGCACTGTCTCTCGTCACCGTGTGCTGACAGGTTCCCTGAAATAAATGACCTTCCACAGCTAACAATCATCTCCTACTCATTCATGAGCTATAAACAAGAGGCAAGCCGCAGCCTGCAGGCTGCACCTTCACGCAGCGGCATCAGATAGTTAGGCCGTGATGCAACAAACTCATCCACAAAGCTCTTATCACATATTACAACAAAAATCTGCCCTACACTCATAAACTAGCCCTCATTAGATACTAGAAAAATAGGGCTGATAAATCATACACTTTTCCTATCAATTTTACTGCCCTAGAAACTGTGGCAATAAAATCAGGGAAATACAAAAAAGAAAAGACATTGGAAATGGTTTTGTATTGCCCCGCTTTTCATCCAATCAGGAACCCCCATTTCTCGACCCCACCAATGACACACCCCCATTTTGTGTTCCCCTGGTGACAAGTGCAGGATCCTTATACAGAATCCAGATCATTTCATTCAACCAAGATATCTGATCAAGGTGAGAGAGTTTTAGCCTCCCAAGCAGAGAAAATTCTACAACTTGAGCCTCATACTGAAACTGTGAGACATCATGACTTTATAGAGAGACATAAGAACAAGAATACCACCAGGAAAACGCAGCGTGATGTGAACTTGTTCACCAAATGGCTGAGTGGAACCAAAAAGGAGAAGAGAGGGCTTCTAGTTCTTTCTCCGATGGAATTGACAAATGGGGTTGCCGATAATTATATGGTTCTTGTTCTTTATTTTTGTTGTAATATGTGATAAATATCTTATTACATGTCAGTTTATGTATCACGCCCCATATCATGCCCCAATGTATATGTATCAGCCCGACTCCGAAGAGGGCTGATACAGATATGTTGGGTGGGGCATGATACAGGGTGTGATACATTAACTGACATGTAATAAGATATACTTATCCACCATCATGACTTGATTGGTAATGGACTTCAAACAAAGGATTCTTTTTTGTTTTTGTTCCTTTATTTGTGCAATCTTTGTGTAAGTAGCAGGCACACAGCAGGCGTGCAGTCCAGTCAACACAACACAGTAACCACTGGCATCACATTGTTGGCAGGTACTCGGCTTCATTACTGCTCATTAAGATGGATAAATATGCTGTCTGGCGCTTCACTTTCAGTTTGCAGTGGGCCTCTTTTTTTCCATCAAACTCAAAAAGTGCCGAAGTAGACAAAATGAGGGCACTAGCACTGGTAGTGATGCTACAGTGTATACTCAGCGGGCACACTTCAGCTCAGCTGGCGTGCCTCTGTCTGGTGCCTTCGGGTGCCAGCAGCTAAACAGGCCCAGGTATGAAGGCTGAACCCGGTACAGCCGGCCAACATCTCTTGAGTGTCTGGCTTCATGCATTCACACACTCAGCTCCTTACTCGGCTACGCTTTGTGGTCATTGTACAGGTGGCAGCAATGGATTGAGAACCAGTTGGTGTGAGTTATTCCAGTCAACACAAATTACTTTAAAACGATTGCATTTGCAAAAACATATTCTGGAACTATTAGGCCTGGACGGCTCCAAAGTTCTCATGATTTGATCCAAATGCATTTGGCAAAGTTTAATGTGATTCTTAAAGATTTGGTTACTGTCAAATACCAATATGTCTAAGCTGTGGAGAAAGCATAGACGTGTCCCTGTAAACTGCAGTGATAGATAGATAGATAGATAGATAGATAGATAGATAGATAGATAGATAGATAGATAGATAGATAGATAGATAGATAGATAGATAGATAGATAGATAGATAGATAGATAGATAGATAGATAGATAGATAGATAGATAGATAGATAGATAGATAGATAGATAGATAGATAGATAGATAGATAGATAGATAGATAGATAGATAGATAGGTGGGTGTGTGGATACGTAGATAACATTTTCACCCATGATTTTGGGGAGGTGTGGTGAATCTACATAACATGAGTTATTTTTCAGCAAATTATTAAATCAAATCAAATCAATTTTATTTATATAGCGCCAAATCACAACAAACAGTTGCCCCAAGGCGCTTTACATTGTAAGGCAAAAGCCATACAATAATTACAGAAAAACCCCAACGGTCAAAACGACCCCCTGTGAGCAAGCACTTGGCGATAGTGGGAAGGAAAAACTCCCTTTTAACAGCCCTAACTATAAGCTTTAGCAAAAAGGAAAGTTTTAAGCTTAATCTTAAAAGTAGAGAGGGTGTCTGTCTCCCTGATCCGAATTGGGAGCTGGTTCCACAGGAGAGAAGCCTGAAAGCTGAAGGCTCTGCCTCCCATTCTACTCTTAAAAATCCTAGGAACTACAAGTAAGCCTGCAGTCTGAGAGCGAAGCGCTCTATTGGGGTGATATGGTACTATGAGGTCCCTAAGATAAGATGGGACCTGATTATTCAAAACCTTATAGGTAAGAAGAAGAATTTTAAATTCTATTCTAGAATTAACAGGAAGCCAATGAAGAGAGGCCAATATGGGTGAAATATGCTCTCTCCTTCTAGTCCCTGTCAGTACTCTAGCTGCAGCATTTTGAATTAACTGAAGGCTTTTCAGGGAACTTTTAGGACAACCTGATAATAATGAATTACAATAGTCCAGCCTAGAGGAAATAAATGCATGAATTAGTTTTTCAGCATCACTCTGAGACAAGACCTTTCTAATTTTAGAGATATTGCGCAAATGCAAAAAAGCAGTCCTACATATTTGCTTAATATGCACATTGAAGGACATATCCTGATCAAAAATGACTCCAAGATTTCTCACAGTATTACTAGAGGTCAGGGTAATGCCATCCAGAGTAAGGATCTGGTTAGACACCATGTTTCTAAGATTTGTGGGGCCAAGTACAATAACTTCAGTTTTATCTGAATTTAAAAGCAGGAAATTAGAGGTCATCCACGTCTTTATGTCTGTAAGACATTCCTGCAGTTTAACTAATTGTTGTGTGTCCTCTGGCTTCATGGATAGATAAAGCTGTGTAACAATGAAAATTTAAGCAATGCTTTCTAATAATACTGCCTAAGGGAAGCATGTATAAAGTGAATAAAATTGGTCCTAGCACAGAACCTTGTGGAACTCCATAACCATAGTCTGTGAAGAAGACTCCCCATTTACATGAACAAATTGTAATCTATTAGATAAATATGATTCAAACCACCGCAGTGCAGTGCCTTTAATACCTATGGCATGCTCTAATCTCTGTAATAAAATGTTATGGTCAACAGTATCAAAAGCAGCACTGAGGTCTAACAGGACAAGCACAGAGATGAGTCCACTGTCTGAGGCCATACGATCATTTGTAACCTTCACTAATGCTGTTTCTGTACTACGATGGATTCTAAAACCTGACTGAAACTCTTCAAATAGACCATTCCTCTGCAGATGATCAGTTAGCTGTTTTACAACTACCCTTTCAAGAATTTCTGAGAGAAAAGGAAGGTTGGAGATTGGCCTATAATTAGCTAAGATAGCTGGGTCAAGTGATGGCTTTTTAAGTAATGGTTTAATTACTGCCATCTTAAAAGCCTGTGGTACATAGCCAACTAATAAAGATAGATTGATCATATTTAAGATCGAAGCATTAATTAATGGTAGGGCTTCCTTGAGCAGCCTGGTAGGAATGGGGTCTAATAGACATGTTGATGGTTTGGAGGAAGTAACTAATGAAAATAACTCAGACAGAACAATCGGAGAGAAAGAGTCTAACCAAATACCAGCATTACTGAAAGCAGCGAAAGATAACGATATGTCTATGGGATGGTTATGAGTAATTTTTTTCTCTAATAGTTAAAATTTTATTAGCAAAGAAAGTCATGAAGTCATTACTAGTTAAAGTTAAAGGAATACTCGGCTCAATAGAGCTCTGACTCTTTGTCAGCCCGGCTACAGTGCTGAAAAGAAACCTGGGGTTGTTCTTATTTTCTTCAATTAGTGATGAGTAGTAAGATGTCCTAGCTTTACGGAGGGCTTTTTTATAGAGCAACAGACTCTTTTTCCAGGCTAAGTGAAGATTTTCTAAATTAGTGAGACGCCATTTCCTCTCCAACTTACGGGTTATCTGCTTTAAGCTGCGAGTTTGTGAGTTATACCACAGAGTCAGGCACTTCTGATTTAAGGCTCTCTTTTTAGAGGAGCTACAGCATCCAAAGTTGTGCTCAATGAGGATGTAAAGCTATTGACGAGATAATCTATCTCACTCACAGAGTTTAGGTAGCTACTCTGCACTGTGTTGGTATATGGCATTGGAGAACATAACAAAGAAGGAATCATATCCTTAAACCTAGTTACAGCGCTTTCCGAAAGACTTCTACTGTAATGAAACTTATTCCCACTGCTGGGTAGTCCATTAAAGTAAATGTAAATGTTATTAAGAAATGATCAGACAGAAGGGGGTTTTCAGGGAATACTGTTAAGTCTTCAATTTCTAAACTATAAGTCAGAACAAGAGCTAAAGTACTAGAATTATTAATATTAAAATATTTTGGTTTTGTGTGATTATCTGCATGGCCAACTGGTTATTGCACTTAGTTTCAGTGCAGAAGGTTCCCGGTTCAAACCCCACCCCTGCCACATTTCTCCATGTAATGTGGACTTGTGTCAGGAAGGACATCCGGCGTAAAACGTGTGCCAATTCAACATGCAGATCCACCTTGGATTTGCTGTGGTGACCCCGAATGCAAACAAGGGATCAGCCGAAGGGACTGGCTTATCTGCAGCTGCCTGGGCTCTGTTTTTGACCGAGTGCTAAATCTAAATTGTTCTGATTTTGGTGCGACGTGTCCTTTAAAGTGGATGATGGATGACAATCTGACTGGTTGATTTTACAATGTATCAAAGTGCCCTGCTTTTCACTGATATTTATCCGGTGCATCCATTATGAAAATTCCACATTGTTCAAAGCATTTGCACAAAACTGTGCATAAAAATTGACATGTCTTGAAATTTGTAGTCTCCAGAGTGTGCACGTACAGTATGAGCAGATGAGTAACAAATTTTGGTTTACTAAGGATGTCACGGTGTTATAAAAGACAGTGTTAAATGATTGAATTAATGCGTTTTATGAAGCTGTAAATGCCAATACACATGTGGGTTAAGACGTTAAACACACTTTTTCCTGCTTGAGTGCAACGGGGTTCGCTTCATTGTGGCGCACTATTAAAATCAACATGTTAATACAGAAACCTTGTTGGGATGGGTAATACAGTATTTACAGTATAATACAGTATAAGTCGCGATTAGATTAACAGTTTGGGAGGCCCTGTAACTTGTACTCTTGTGTGACTTATATACCAAAAATTCACAAGTTTGTTATTAATAAAAGTAAATATAATGACTATTTAGATCAAACTTTCACAAGAATCAAAACACAAAACAAAATAAACTCCAATAATAAAAGAATAAACGTCAGTAATAAAAAAAATAGACTACAAAAATGCAGAAAAATCCCAAATTAAAGCGCTCATAACAGAGAAAAAGTTGCGAATTATAGTCCGGTGCGACTTATACTCTGGAAAATACAGTATTTTCTAACAAACAAGGTGGCTGATGCTTTGTGTAATACAAAGTGTCGACTGAATTGTCTAGCTGTGTTTTCTGTTTGGTGATTTCATGTGGAAAACCGTTTCGCCGTACGTGTGTATGTGGCCTCTTTGCCACGTGCGCACGGTGTCCGACGGCTTTAACGTAGCATGTTGTCTGCTGCTTCTTGGCCTGTGTTTGATCAACTTTGTCTCTGTTTTCTTCCATTTTATCATGGATTTGGAGTTTCTGAACCACCTGGTGCTTTATAGCCTGTCACACAAATGGCATGTGTGTAGCATGTGTGTTGGGGAGTTAGTAGTCTGTAAATGGGCCAGTGCGTGGCAAGTGTTTTGGACTTGCCCAAATCACTCCCCACACGAATGCCAGCACCCATGTGGCGTTGTGACATATTTGTCGCGGACAGTGGCAAGTTAGCTGGCGGATGCTACACGCGCCTCTCACACTGTGAAAGGGGCTTTAGGGAGTCTCAGATGAGGAGTATCAGTTGCATGTTACTGACAACAACAGCTACAACATTTTGGTCATGTGACTGATATATCTGGACAAGATAGAAAGCCAAGCCGGATGAAGAAAGCCAATTCTAATCCAGTCCTTTTAAACTACTGTAAAAAGTACTTGGTTTACAAAAAAAAGTAACTTTGTTGCCATTACACCCAAGTGTATCGGGAGTACGTGGGGTTACTGTTTTGATCCTTTGTCGTTCTTTCCAACTGTGTGTGTCAAAAATAAATGTATTGTTGTTTTGTTTATTTGTTTATTTGTTTTTAACAGATTCGGACAAAACTTGAAATTTTTGAGGGTCAGCTAAGGACAAAATTATCTCATTTTGAGGGGGAAAAATGGTTGAAAGTCAAGGTCACAGGTCAAGGAAGGCGCCAATGCTTCCATGTTGGAGGGATTTACTGTAGAATGTCTATTTTGAAACTGGTCAAAGATAAACCTAGGGTCCCTATGAACCAATAGTATGAAGTAATATACCACCTTTCTATTGGTCACATAATGCTTAATCTTGTGTGGCCTTGAAGCGTCAGCATGTTTAACTTAAAAAATTTGGAGGTAATATGGATTAAACATGGTGGAGGGGTTGTGTATTAGTCAAAGACAAAGTGGTTCAGTTTAGGGCAGAATTCAGCAAATGTTCAAGCCACACAGAGTCATATAATATGGTATCATAGAATCACAAAGAATGAGTGTTGGGGTATCGTGTTAGGCCCAACCCAGTCTCACGGCAGTTCATGGGACTGGGTTACGAAATGTACATTAATCTATGGGTTCGTGATGGGGATACGAAAATGGGGTGTTTTTCATAACGGGGGCCTGACTTCGTTTCGTGACACAAAATGTGGGGTGAAAGAGGGGTCTGAGGGGGTCATGGTTAATGTTTGGGGAGGGTACACACTTACGCTATGGTTATGGTTAGAGTTAGGAGAAAGGGAAGATTATAAATAGCAAAATAAAAAACGTGTCGCAAAAAAAAAAGTGAGACTGGGCTGGTTAGGCGAGGTCAGGTTTGGGACCATGTGCTGAGCTGTGAGTTTGTAAAACTGCCAGCTCAAGGAATTGCTTTGAACACCAACTGGTGACCACCAGAGAGACCCTCCTCATTCCCCAGAAGTAACTGGACAGTCAGTAGATGGGTGGTACATGGGAATCTCCTTGGACTGGTCCAGAGCTGGGTTCCTCAGCCAAAAGGTACCTTCATGTTGGCATATATTTAGAAAAATACATCATTAGGTCATAGTGTTGCAGCTGATGTTCCCACGTGATGTGTCGAGTAGAGTTCGCCTCACTTCAGTAAATGTAACAATTGCGTTGTAAAGTTCCAGTCCAACAAGTAAGTAAAATGGTGAAGTTTCTTCTCAAAATTTTTACTTTCTATATGATTCCGTTGCAATTACAGGTGATTTTTGTTTTTGTTTTTTTTTCACTGTGCTGCCCCCTGCTGTTTTGGAGAATACTCTAGAATGAGCTGAGGACGAATACCTTTCACTTTCTGTTGACGTGTGCATGTTGTGCTCAATGTCCAGCCAAAGCTTATACCTCAGCATGCCTGTGCACAGTGGTGTTTGTAGTAAGTGTGTCTAAACTGCTGAGTACATGTCCAACACTTAGTTTTTAGGCCATATGGACGATCACGAGGACTTGGCTCATTGTTTTTCCAGCCTCCATTCTTATGGCACGTCTCCACTGTTTTCAAAGTGTCACAAAGCTGCTTGAAGACCTATCAAGACTCGTTTGGTGAGAACCTTCCGAGCGTCTTTTTACTCCCTCTTTTTTTTTCTGGGTAGAATGCTTACAATTTGCAAGCGAGACAACTTGTCAGGATTTGAAGACTGGTGCAGGTGGCTCAATTTGTCTCCTTGTTTTCATATAGCCAAAGCAGTCAGTATCGGCAGAAGTGTCAGTAAAGCTCCACAAATCTTCAGAGTTCAGGGAGTGCTGCAATTAATTATGTCATCCAAGTTATGACACACATAGCATTATGCTGTCACTCCCTTGGCTGTAATAGCCAAATGTGGAATGTAAGATGGTAAGACACATTTGATAAAACCACCATCAAAGGTTCGGAAAATAGGGCCAGAAATCTGAAAATAAAGGGTTTTATGCCTAACGTGCAAGTGATGCGTCCACTTAACGGCTGACAAGTTTGTAGAAACACAAACAAATGTGATATTAAGTAACACTTGGTGACATTTTAATCTCACTACATGTCTGTTTTGTTGTTCTCTGACATATTCATGAGTCATTTTAAAAGACTCAGTGTGTATTTGTTTTTCCCTAGGACAAAAAAAGGAAATACTTTGAACAAGTAAGAAAAAAAAATCATTAGTTAGAATGAGCGTACCTACACAATCCACAAATAAATATGTGCAGCTTTTGGAGAAACAAGCTGTGATTGCCAAGAAAGACTGATGTTTGTTTTTATTCCATTTAAGACGTATTTGGGTTACGCCGTACTATCAGCATGAATAATGTAGAAATATGCTTTTGTTTGTTTTGCATTTAAGAAGATTGGGCCAAAAGAAAGGACGTGGGTGTTTTTGAGGAGACACCACTTGTTGAGAAGTTGTTAGGCTAGGTGGCGGTTCGTCTGGGGGTACGAGTTTGGAACACCAAGTCTCCTCTCCTGGAGCGGTGAACCAGAACCAAGTGGAGTGATGCTAGTGGCCCACAAGAGCGTCATTGTTCTTCACATTAATCAAACTGAGGAAGGGCAGGTAGCATTTCCCCAGCCCAGTCCGCACGCACACCCTGCCAAACTCCATGAATGGACTGCTTTTTTAGCTGGCAGCGATTGACCATCGGAGCTCGGAGAGGATGTGTGTCCGTTTAATTAGTGTGATGAGCTCAGCGGAGTTTATGTGCAGTGTCGGACACCAGGTATTAACCCCTCCAGTTTGACCCCGCAAGGGGGGCGACTGACTTCAATTTTGACATCTCTTTCTTTCTACTGCTCTCTCTTTCCTTCCTTCATTAAAAAAAAGACAGATTAAGAAATAGAGGAGGGGAAAAGCAGACTGGAAGAGGGGGAGATGGGCCTGAACCTAGAGCTTGTCTTCAGATGAGGAGAATAATTACTGCAGCTATTCTTCTAATGACGGCATCATTAGGACGGTGAGCTGCGGTCTGCAGCCACGCTGACAGCTGCGTGTCTCGGTGCTGAGAACACACGACGCTCCACAGAACCGCCGTGACGTCACGTGTGAGTATACACACACAAGTTTGGCTCCGGGGACGCGTCGGATGAGTTCAAGTTCAACAGCATGTTCTTCGAATCATCTCGCCCGCTCAGACAAAGGAACTATTTGTGTTCTCTTTTCCCCTGTGGACCATAAAGGCACATATAAACGACACATAGATCATCCGCTGACAGCTGACTTACACATGCTTCACACAAGGGAGTGCAGTATGTTAGCATTGCCCGAGGGCGCTGTTTTCTAATTCATTTAACCACATCAGTGTTTTTCTAACAGCCGATTAAAAGCATGAAAAGATATGAAAACATTCTTAATCATGCCAGTCGCACTTTCCACAAAGGTACAACAACCACTGCAGGCACAAGTAAAGCTTTGGATATCGTCCTTTATCGGATTATCCACTTTATTAGTTTAGTGGAACAAACACAAACACTTCAGGGGACTCTTCAGGATTATAATGCCTCTTTGCTCACAGATGCTTACTTTTGTTTTGTTTTTTTCTAAACAATGTTATTAATTAGTGAAATAATTTTGTGTCTTTCTAATATTTTTGGTAACGATGCCAAGAAAGCGGCGTAGTCCGTGCAGGAACCCACGTCGAAAAAGGCCACGTCCTCCGACAATTTATGGCTGAGATTTAAGGAAATAGTTTGGATTAATTCCATACATGGCTGATTTCCTAAACCATCTGGAAATGATTGACGTTCTTTTATTTCTTGTAGTTCAATCCAGTTTGGGATTCCAGCTAAAATTACAGAATAACGACATTCTAGAATTGGAAGGCCACTTAGAGGGCAGGAACCTGTGCCGTGGGGGCGTCCTTGGCCCGTGTACCAGCCCTCCTCAACGTTTTATAAAAATCAGACAGGTAGTTTGTGTAATCTTGTTGGCAGACAGACAAACAAAGAAATGGTAATGAAAACATCATTTCATAAATGGAGATAATTATGAAAGCAAGCGCAATTATGACAGATTGACAATTCCAGAAAGAAATTCCAGGTGTAAAGGAGAGAGCTCCAAATGAACTCAAAAGTGCATTTTTACAAACTCTAAAACTAATTAGTGTAGTTAATGTGTTATTCCATTTTTATGATGACTGATTATGCTGATATTGTCTTATTGTCTCCAGTGATTATTGATCGTGTACCACATCCACTGTAAACCAACAAGAAGTCATTTCTACAGCTGATGATATAAACAGATTTATTACTGGAACACACATAGCTGGCTGTATTTCTTTAAGTATTTTGCACCACGATCATACCATAAATTTATAAAAGGAGCAGGTCTTTGTGATATTTTGAGCATACAGTGAATTTAAGAATATTGTGAATTATGCCACTTTTTTACTATTTGGAGCTTACGTTGAATGTTGTCACATTTGCTGCCTATTTACACACATGGTGAATTTTGTCACAAGTATTTTATTTCACAACATCCATAACTCATTGTCTGTTAGCAGCTGCTAGCTGTTGTGGAGGGCTTTGTCTGTTGTTATGAGCATTTTATGACAAATGCCTGGAATAATATTGCTTGTTGTGTGGTGAAATGTCCTAACAAATCATGTAAGACACCCCTGCTACAATATTCATACAGACTTGTCATCTTATTTAATGTTGTATGCTAATGGCGTTAGCACTTTTAGCAGCTGTCAGCAGCCTGATCCCTTACGTCTTGTTAATGCATGATTACTGAGAAAATAAGTGGCTCATATGTAAATTTTAATGCTCACACCAAACCAAACTGTTCAGAGAACTGCAGTCCCCAAAAATATAATTTAATTAACACCCAAACCGAGGTTATCTTGTTAGCTTAGCTGGTTCAGACTCAAAGATAGGTCATGTTTGGGCTTCTTTCATCATGTAACAGAGCCAACCACACTCCACCTCTTTATGCATTTATGGGACTTTGCCAGAGTTAGCATTGCCACTGCTAACATGGCGACGCCCTGTTATGGTCTTTATGTCAGGTGTTCTGGGTCTCTGTAAAAAACCTATGGGTGACGTCACACTGGCTTTGTCCAGTATATGGCTCACACATTTTGAGCATACATGAATTTTGTTGCTAGCATTATTTTGTTGCTATATTGAGTATATGATGTATGCTTTTACTGTTATTTTGTTGTTCTTTTGAGCATATTCGGGGTTTTCACGTATCCCATAATCCCTTGTGCACCAGCGAGTCGCTGCAGTCAAAACAACATAGAGAATCCACATGATGACAATTGTAAATGAATATTATACTACAAAAATGTAATTTTTTAGGCTTTTCATCATGTTAATAAGCGACTGCATGCATGATACCCTGAAAACTTGCTAAAACAATTATAACAAATAATTTGTGTGTGCTACGTTTAATCTGCATGGAATTTAATAAACGCAAACCAAATTTCAGACATATTCTATATATTAGTCTGGAACAAAGAGGACAAACAGTGTTGTAAAGAACAATAATCAAGACGTTAAAGAGCAAACTTCACTTTCTCCCAGAACAACATGATCAGGAAGCGATTGTAGCTCACAGCAGCTCTCATTGAAGATAACGGAGAGACAACCTGTAATTCTTGCTTGTTTACATAAAACAAATGCAATAACAACATCTTAAAACCCAGAATATATTCATGAGAGTTTTAGGCACAATATAAAAATAGTTTTATGTTGCAATGCTAATGCTGTTGTCCGTGTACAGCGGTTAAAGTGTAGCGTGATCAGAGCGTCTCACTGCAGTTCTCAATGTTACTGAGATCTCGCAGCGCGGCGACCTCTTCGAGGTTTTGCGGGATTTAAAACCGGAAAAGCCTCAGTGGTACATTTGGTCACAAGTATTGTTTTGTTGCTATTTTGAGCATATGGCAAATATCGCTGGTAGTTTCTATTTTTAGCATACGAGGAATTTTGTCGCTATTTCGTTGCCATTTGGAGCATATGATGAATTTGTTGACATAGAACAGTTTTTAAGATAATTTTTTTTTTCCAAACAAGGATTTCCTGGAAATGAAACAGTCTCCAAAAGTCGATTGCTGACAATGTTTTATATGAATCTGGTTGTTTAAAAAAAAAAAAAAGAATTAAAAAAATTAGTAAAAAACTGAACATATTCTTTAAAGTTATTCTTTACTGCCAACTGGATGATAAACAAAGAAGTGGAGTCACAGTATGTTGGTGCTCAAAAGTGTTTGATGCACCCCCTCTGAAAACACTTTATTAATTGGATTTAGATATTTGCGAAATGATCTATTTAATGGGATTACCACTGGTATAATGATCTTATTTATGAGGGAAGCAATCCAAGCTTTGGGGCGGGCTGATAATGCATTTCCAGCTCTTTGGTAGTTAATGTTGTGTTACAAGGGAAGATAAAGTTGAAGTCTTATTGTAAGTGAATCGGTAAGTTAGCCCGGTGAAATGGAGCTGGTGTGGTGGCAGGTCAGACGGGCTTGAGTGGCAGCACTCGCATTCCACAGGCCTATCTGGATGGATGGCTCAGACCTGTTGAACTCAGAGGCAGACACGAAGTAGAGAGTGAGTCGGACCCGCTCACCCCTCCTTGGCAGCATAATGGTCCATTCTTACAATTTTATCCTCCTTGATATCTCGTTGAAGCTTTTAGGAGCGCTGTTTCTGCTTAAATAGCTGGAGGAATTGTCCTTCCCTCTCCTCTGCAGGAAACTCATCAGATGCAGAACTTGTTTAGGAAAAAGTCACACGGAAGAAGGTACAAATTATGTTGTGCAAACACAAGCCAGCAGTTGTTTATTGAGGCATTTTTTAAAATACATTTTCCATGTTTGCCAATAAATTTAAGATGTTGGATGTTTTCCCTTACGGAGATTTTTGGCCATATTTTCTATTTTTTATGTTCTGTTGCGCCACCAAAAAAATAAAAAAAGTATATATGCAAATTCATTTCTTTTTGCAGAGCACACAGACTTTAAAACATTACCATTTCAATATAACATTTGCTTTAAACACATTAAAAAAATATATATGTTATCTTTTACTTTAAAAGGATGTATCCTCAAATGAGATTATGCTAATATACTGTAATTTGCATAAAACGGGTGGAAATATTAAACAAGATTAAAAATTATGAATATTTAAGAGTTTTATCCATGCTGTTAGTCAACAAATATATTCATTCTCCCAGAGAATATTAAAGCCTAAATGTGATGTTTTGGGGGGGGGGGGGGAACAGCAGTTGCAGCGATCACTTCAAAAGAGTCGTTTTACTTATATTACTAAATGTCTGTCTCCAGTATTGGAGCTAAACTGTCGTTGTATTTGTCCTGTTTGGGCTACTTACCCCGGCATGGTTTTAGGATCTTTTTGAGCATTAGTCTCAGGTGAGGGCCAAGCCACATGTGAGGCCAGTGACAAAGAGCACCCTAACAAGCCTCCATTCAAGACATTAATCTGCAAACAAGTGTCGGTTTGTGTCTCCGAGTCTTATTTTCATCGCCATCAATTTAGTACATAGATTGAAGGAGATTCAGGTTGTGCTCTCAAATTCCACCCCCACCCCCCACCAACAAGACCCAATTTCGCCTCAACCGGCAGCCCTCTTGGCAGGACAGATAACTGCATCATGATTAATCTGGTCCAGTTTGCTATATACAGTCATATGTAGGTTTTGTTAAAAATGTGTTATTCATTTTCATCTAAATGACATAAGCAACAGCAGCGTCATCTTAAAGGGCATATCACACTCCAATCAACACTATCTTTTAAAAAATGATAGATTAGGAATTATTGCTTCCAAGTCTTTAACTTTCTGATGTAGCTGATAAAAATAAAATTAGTTGTACACCGTCTGAAAAATGCACACAAATTCAGAGAAAAGAACCTCAGGTGCTGCCTGAAGGTCACTCCACCTGTGTCCACTTCATGATCAGTCAATCTGGGCTGTTTCATGTCTCCAAATACAACCCCTGGCAAAAATTATGGAATCATCGGCCTCGGAGGATGTTCATTCAGTTGCTTAATTTTGTAGAAAAAAAGCAGACCGCCGACATGACACGTCTGGTTGAAAGAGCTGCATTTTCAAATTAGTGAGTCACATTGACTGCTAGGTTCCTCCTGTCCAGTAGTTTGTGCTGTGTACCACAAAACGTTCTAATCCACCTTAGTAGAAGAAGAAAAATGTTTGCTTCAGATTTGAACTGAACATGTTGTTTGAACTATGGACTTCTAATCACACCAAACTTATATTGGTGAGTAAACAACCATATTTTATGCCAGAAATGAGGTCCAGGTTATTAAAAGCAGCATTTCTCCTTTAATTCGGGTTGCCTTATATACACATGTTTAAGCTAACAGCTGGTTCATGCTCTGTTGGATTATTAGTGCAGCACATAACTGAAACAATCATTCAAATGGTGATACAAGAATCAAATTCAGCACAAATACTGCTGGAGCAACATTAACTTTTGACCCCTGTACAAACTGAAACTGGCATTTGGTATTTTACACATTTTAATTTGTTTATTCCATTTCAAATACATTTTTTCCCTAAAATTATCTTCCTTAACTCAACCTGAAAGCAAATCTCTACAACTTGATATAAATTAATTAAAAATATAAAATCCAGCTTCCTGATGAAGTGAAGGATTTTCTTAAAAAGAAGACCTGAAAGTTCAGCTACAATTTGACAGAAAGTACATTCGAGATGAAAGGCAATATTTGATGTTTTGGTGAAAGAAACTTTTGTATTTCTTCATAATTGATGTAAATAAAGTCCAAGACATATTCAGTGACTTGGAAATGTTCATGTTTCCATCCCCTGACTTGTCTCAAGAAAACTGGCAATAAAACTGATTATTATTTGCAGGTTTTATCAAGTTTTAGAGATTTGCTTTCAGTTTGAGTTTGAGGAAGATGATTTTAGACATTTTTATTCTTTATTTTTGTTGTATTTCTTGTATTTAAAAATGGCATAAACAAATTAAAATGTGTAAAATTTCAAGTGTTCCAATACTTTTGGAGGGTACAGTATCCTCACCATATGATGAGTGCAAAATGAGTGTGGCATTATTCCCTTTTGGTTTGTTTTGTTTTTGTTTTGGTTTTGTTCGGGGTTGCCACAGCGGACACAGCCAGATCTGCATTGGGAATTGGCACAAGTTTTACGCCGGATGCCCTTCCTGACGCAACTCCAGTTTTACCTGGAGAAACACACACAGCCGCTGGTGTTCCAAAGAGGTCTCCCATCCAAGTACTAACCAGATCCTGCTCTGCTTAGCTTCTGAGATCTGACGGGATCAGGCTGACACAGAGCTTAAGAATGTTTAGTTTTCACTGTTGCTGCACTTTGTGTCAAATCATAGTCATATCGTATATCATATTGATATGACAATTCAGTAAGATATATCTTCTATTACACATTCCAAATCTAAGGTGGAACTCTGCTAGTGTTGACTAAGGTACACCTAAATATCTTTAAAAAGAGAGAGAGAGAGAGAGTGAGAAAGAGAGAGAGAGAGAGAGAGAGAGAGAGAGAGAGAGAGAGAGAGAGAGAGAGAGAGAGAGCGTAGAGCCACTTAGCTTTTTTTTAACCCATGGGAACTCTTCCTACCCGCCTAAGCGGCTCAAGAATATGGACAGCATATATATGTGACATTTACATGACAATTTATATGACAATATTGAGATACGATAATTTGACCATATTGTACAGCCCTACTGTCAACTAGCTGAAAACTTTGAATGTTAATTTACATCTACATTTAAAAAAAATGCTTAACGTGGCAGGGGGTTAAGAGAGCTGTAATTGAGGGGTTCAGCTGAAAAACAAAAAAAGAAAAATGCTTAAAAATGTGGGGAGTATGGGGGGCAGAGCCCCTCCAGAAGCTGAAAGGTTTTAGTCATGCTCATGCTATCAAGAACCATTCTACTGAAAAAAGTCTGAAGGACCTAAAGGACATGGTTAGATGGTTAGGAGCTTTTCCAGGCATGTGGGAGGCAAATAAAGAAAAATGCTTAAAAAGGTGGGAGGTCTAGGGGGCTCTGCCCCTCCCCCAGAAGCTGAAAGGTTTTTGTCATGCTAATGCTCCCCTGAAGCATTTACTCAAAATAAAGTCTGAAGGACCTAAATGACATGGTGAGATGCTGACGAGCTTTGCTCATTCGTGTCCGCGACATATGCATATTAATGATTACATATGTGAAAGTGGTGTCTTTGATTTCACTCCTGCTGTGTTCACACAGAGCCACGTAGAAATGTTATTCCACTGTGTAGCGCTCAAGAGAAAAATATCTCTTTGTTAGCCGTGGATCTGGTGTCACTGACACTGGGGTTACTGGTAGCACTTAGTTTAGCCTCCGGTTTAGCCAGTAACTCAAAGGGCAGGGAGCTGGTTCACATCGCGGATGTCCTGCTAACAGCAGCCACTCATCGTCACTTTTCTTTTGGATCCTTTGCATCTATGAAGCTTAAATATGAAAAAGTATTGGCATCGGTATTGGCATCAGTATTGGTATCGGTATCGATATCAGAGATACTGGGCCTGTATTTACTTGGTATCAGATCAATACCAAAATTCCCGGTATCGCCCACCTCTACTGAGCTGGGCTTCACTTCTGCTGTTTGTACGAGACGCACTATAAACAAACAAAAAAAAACCTCTCACTTTCCTTCTGAACATATTATCTTTGGAAAATCTGTCCACCTAACAAGCAACACCAGTCATGTGACTACATCCAAATACACATTTAAACCATTTTGATTTTATTTTGAAGGCACCAAAAATAAAATGAAATATATCAATATTTTCAAATTTTTAATTTATTTAGTCAGTTTTATTTACTAGTGATATGTATGTAACTCTTCCAGGTTTTCTGTATCAGCTGTTTTGTAGAAAATGGAACCATTGGATCGGCATGGTGAAAGTCAAAATATGTAATGAATAAATATTTCTACTATAAATTAATAGTCAAAGGTAGACACTATAAACAACATGATCAATTGTGTAACAACTGCACAGAACAAAAATTCTGTTTTCAATCAATCAATCAATCAATTTTTTTTATATAGTGCCAAATCACAACAAACAGTTGCCCCAAGGCAAGGCCATACAATAATTATGTAAAACTCCAACGGTCAAAACGACCCCCTGTGAGCAAGCACTTGGCTACAGTGGGAAGGAAAAACTCCCTTTTAACAGGAAGAAACCTCCAGCAGAACCAGGCTCAGGGAGGGGCAGTCTTCTGCTGGGACTGGTTGGGGCTGAGGGAGAGAACCAGGAAAAAGACATGCTGTGGAGGGGAGCAGAGATCAATCACTAATGATTAAATGCAGAGTGGTGCATACAGAGCAAAAAGAGAAAGAAACAGTGCATCATGGGAACCCCCCAGCAGTCTACGTCTATAGCAGCATAACTAAGGGATGGTTCAGGGTCACCTGATCCAGCCCTAACTATAAGCTTTAGCAAAAAGGAAAGTTTTAAGCCTAATCTTAAAAGTAGAGAGGGTGTCTGTCTCCCTGATCTGAATTGGGAGCTGGTTCCACAGGAGGGGAGCCTGAAAGCTGAAGGCTCTGCCTCCCATTCTACTCTTACAAACCCTAGGAACTACAAGTAAGCCTGCAGTCTGAGAGCGAAGCGCTCTATTGGGGTGATATGGTACTGCGAGGTCCCTAAGATAAGATGGGACCTGATTATTCAAAATCTTATAAGTAAGAAGAAGAATTTTAAATTCTATTCTAGAATTAACAGGAAGCCAATGAAGAGAGGCCAATATGGGTGAGATATGCTCTCTCCTTCTAGTCCCCGTCAGTACTCTAGCTGCAGCATTTTGAATTAACTGAAGGCTTTTTAGGGAACTTTTAGGACAACCTGATAATAATGAATTACAATAGTCCAGCCTAGAGGAAACAATGCATGAATTAGTTTTTCAGCATCACTCTGAGACAAGACCTTTCTGATTTTAGAGATATTGCGTAAATGCAAAAAAGCAGTCCTACATATTTGTTTAATATGCGCTTTGAATGACATATCCTGATCAAAAATGACTCCAAGATTTCTCACAGTATTACTAGAGGTCAGGGTAATGCCATCCAGAGTAAGGATCTGGTTAGACACCATGTTTCTAAGATTTGTGGGGCCAAGTACAATAACTTCAGTTTTATCTGAGTTTAAAAGCAGGAAATTAGAGGTCATCCATGTCTTTATGTCTGTAAGACAATCCTGCAGTTTAGCTAATTGGTGTGTGTCCTCTGGCTTCATGGATAGATAAAGCTGGGTATCATCTGCGTAACAATGAAAATTTAAGCAATACCGTCTAATAATACTGCCTAAGGGAAGCATGTATAAAGTGAATAAAATTGGTCCTAGCACAGAACCCTGTGGAACTCCATAATTAACTTTAGCCCTTGAAGAAGATTCCCCATTTACATGAACAAATTGTAATCTATTAGACAAATATGATTCAAACCACCGCAGCGCAGTGCCTTTAATATCTATGGCATGCTCTAATCTCTGTAATAAAATTTTATGGTCAACAGTATCAAAAGCAGCACTGAGGTCTAACAGAACAAGCACAGAGATGAGTCCACTGTCCGAGGCCATAAGAAGATCATTTGTAACCTTCACTAATGCTGTTTCTGTACTATGATGAATTCTAAAACCTGACTGAAACTCTTCAAATAGACCATACCTCTGCAGATGATCAGTTAGCTGTTTTACAACTACCCTTTCAAGAATTTTTGAGAGAAAAGGAAGGTTGGAGATTGGCCTATAATTAGCTAAGATAGCTGGGTCAAGTGATGGCTTTTTAAGTAATGGTTTAATTACTGCCACCTTAAAAGCCTGTGGTACATAGCCAACTAACAAAGATAGATTGATCATATTTAAGATCGAAGCATTAAATAATGGTAGGGCTTCCTTGAGCAGCCTGGTAGGAATGGGGTCTAATAAACATGTTGATGGTTTGGATGAAGTAACTAATGAAAATAACTCAGACAGAACAATCGGAGAGAAAGAGTCTAACCAAATACCGGCATCACTGAAAGCAGCCAAAGATAACGATACATCTTTGGGATGGTTATGAGTAATTTTTTCTCTAATAGTTAAAATTTTGTTAGCAAAGAAAGTCATGAAGTCATTACTAGTTAAAGTTAATGGAATACTCAGCTCAATAGAGCTCTGACTCTTTGTCAGCCTGGCTACAGTGCTGAAAAGAAACCTGGGGTTGTTCTTATTTTCTTCAATTAGTGATGAGTAGAAAGATGTCCTAGCTTTACGGAGGGCTTTTTTATAGAGCAACAGACTCTTTTTCCAGGCTAAGTGAAGATCTTCTAAATTAGTGAGACGCCATTTCCTCTCCAACTTACGGGTTATCTGCTTTAAGCTACGAGTTTGTGAGTTATACCACGGAGTCAGACACTTCTGATTTAAAGCTCTCTTTTTCAGAGGAGCTACAGCATCCAAAGTTGTCTTCAATGAGGATGTAAAACTATTGACGAGATACTCTATCTCACTTACAGAGTTTAGGTAACTACTCTGCACTGTGTTGGTATATGGCATTAGAGAACATAAAGAAGGAATCATATCCTCAAACCTAGTTACAGCGCTTTCTGAAAGACTTCTAGTGTAATGAAACTTATTCCCCACTGCTGGGTAGTCCATCAGAGTAAATGTAAATGTTATTAAGAAATTATCAGACAGAAGGGAGTTTTCAGGGAATACTGTTAAGTCTTCTATTTCCATACCATAAGTCAGAACAAGATCTAAGATATGATTAAAGTGGTGGGTGGACTCATTTACTTTTTGAGCAAAGCCAATAGAGTCTAATAATAGATTAATGCAGTGTTGAGGCTGTCATTCTCAGCATCTGTGTGGATGTTAAAATCGCCCACTATAATTATCTTATCTGAGCTAAGCACTAAGTCAGACAAAAGGTCTGAAAATTCACAGAGAAACTCACAGTAACGACCAGGTGGACGATAGATAATAACAAATAAAACTGGTTTTTGGGACTTCCAATTTGGATGGACAAGACTAAGAGACAAGCTTTCAAATGAATTAAAGCTCTGTCTGGGTTTTTGATTAATTAATAAGCTGGAATGGAAGATTACTGCTAATCCTCCGCCCCGGCCCGTGCTATGAGCATTCTGACAGTTAGTGTGACTCGGGGTTGTTGACTCATTTAAACTAACATATTCATCCTGCTGTAACCAGGTTTCTGTAAGGCAGAATAAATCAATATGTTGATCAATTATTATATCATTTACCAACAGGGACTTAGAAGAGAGAGACCTAATGTTTAATAGACCACATTTAACTGTTTTAGTCTGTGGTGCAGTTGAAGGTGCTATATTATTTTTTCTTTTTGAATTTTTATGCTTAAATAGATTTTTGCTGGTTATTGGTAGTCTGGGAGCAGGCACCGTCTCTACAGGGATGGGGTAATGAGGGGACGGCAGGGGGAGAGAAGCTGCAGAGAGGTGTGTAAGACTACAACTCTGCTTCCTGGTCCCAACCCTGGATAGTCACGATTTGGAGGATTTAAGAAAATTGGCCAGATTTCTAGAAATGAGAGCTGCTCCATCCAAAGTGGGATGGATGCCGTCTCTCCTAACAAGACCAGGTTTTCCCCAGAAGCTTTGCCAATTATCTATGAAGCCCACCTCATTTTTTGGACACCACTCAGACAGCCAGCAATTCAAGGAGAACATGCGGCTAAACATGTCACTCCCGGTCTGATTGGGGAGGGGCCCAGAGAAAACTACAGAGTCCGACATTGTTTTTGCAAAGTTACACACCGATTTAATGTAATCTAAGATATATTAAGCTGACTGTAACCTTACAATTATGAAGGTTTGTTCAGTACCACATCTGATGAACACAGAAAACAATATCTAAAATTATATGAATTGATTTTCTTACATATTTTTTAAACTGATCCTCTCATTCATGTTAATACTGTATATAATTCATATAATGATGAGAATTAGTTATTTTTGTGGTGACGCAACAAAATGGAGACTTTTTTTCTATTTTTGAAATACTAATCGCAAAACATTACCAGCAAGAACTTTGGAAAATTAAAAGCCAGCCAGTTAATTCAAACAGAATCCATTCACTAAGAAGCTATTAAATGGTCACATAAAATATTCAACATTCATCTCAGCCCATTTTAATAGCATATTGAAAATTAATTGTATAAATTAATGGAGTGTTGCTTGGATTTCTTCTTAATATTAGCACAGTATATTGTTTGACAAATGACATATTAACAATGTTGGCTGGAGATCAACTGCAACTTAAGATTTTTATTACTCCTGCTACACATTCTGCAATACAAAATAAAAACCATAAAACAGTTTCCTTTAACACAGAGAACATCATATACAGTGTGCAGTCCTGTGCAAGCATTTTAAGAAGAACAGAATTTTGCTTTAAAATGCATCATTTGGGTTTTTTATTCAATATAACGTCAAATATCAACTTTGAAACAACTGTTATTCCAACAGAAAAAATCAAATGCAATATATGTTTTGCATTCTATTAAAGGAACTAATCAATTATTAAGTTGCAAGCTTTGTTAAAAAAGGGAAAAATAGTGCAGCAGATAACAGAATATTTAGAGGGGAATCCTACAAATGGTGATAAAAACATCAAACTCAGCAGAAATACTCCTCAGACAATCCTCTTTTGAATAAACCGACTGGCCACTTGAATTTTCAATCGGTGGTCAGGTAGGGGTCAATTGAAGAATTACACAGAGGTCAAAATTAAAAGATAAGATGCTCCAATCATATTGAAAAAATCTTCCACATTATTTGCCTGATCATAAAGATTCCAGAAAGGTATAGTTTGGACTATCTGTGACTGAAAGGTCAGTGTCATTTTGTACAGGGGTCAAAAGTTAAAGTTGCTCTAATTTTGGTAAAAAGTGATGCAAATTACTAGTTGAGTTAACACGGTTTTAAAAAGGAATAGTTTGGACCATGTATCATCCTTACTTATCACGTTACGGGGTAACATACGTCACATCTCATAGAATCCAATAGACATAGACCTTGTTTGACCTTTACTTTGGAGACCAAGCATTCAACACTGTCAACACTATTCCATTTATTAATCCTATTAGCTCAATCAATAATTTGCATCACTTTTTACCAAAACTGGAGCAACTTTAACTTTTGACCCCTGTACAAAATGACACTGACCTTTGTCACCATTCTTGCTGTTTTTATCCCGTAATGCCATAGAATTCAGTCACAGATTGTCCAAACTATACCTTTTTGGAATCTTTATGATCAGGCAAATAATGTGGAATATTTTTTTAATATGATTGGAGCATCTTTGTATTTTGACCTCTGTGTAATTCTTCAATTGACCCCTACCTGACCACCGACTGAAAAGTCAAGTGGCCAATCATTTTCTTCAAAAGAGGAGTGTCTAAGGAGTATTTCTGCTGAATTTGATGCTTTTATCACTATTTGCATGATTGTTTCACTTATCTGCTGCACTAAAAACATAAGTGACATAAAAAAAAAAACACAAGTTGGCATGTTGCACAGTACATGACAAGACAAAGATGGCTGCCAACAACAACTCATCAGTAAAATGATTGAAAAACGTGATGAAATACATCCTGAGTTAGTTATAAATTGCACCAAAGAAGATCATCAAAGAAATGAAGTAGTTTGGTGCATAATGGTCCCACTAGATTTTACATTTAGTTATCAGTACGAGATATTTATCACCTTATCATGACAAAGTTTCATGGTGGTCACAATACATTCCCCCCCACTTGTTTTAAAATTGTTGAGTTGTTTTGTTTGTTTGCTTGGTTGTTTGTTTTCCTGTGTGGCATCCCCACAGCACACAAGTACTTGACAAATTTTAGTGACATTCACGAGTCCACCCTTGCAGAGAATACGTACGTCCAAGTTTGGGTAGGATTACTTTGAAAGAATACATGTGGATTACATGTATGTATGTACATTTGGATTACTTCTAATCTGATTATTTTTGGATTACATTTCAAAGTAATCCTACCCAACCTTGCGTACGTCACTGCAGCGTATTTGTCCATGCTCCACACTGCCCCTTGTGGCGCCCGACACACTGACATTCAGAGTGTGACTTGGCAGCAAGTTTGTCTCTTTACCCTTAGGTTTAAGTATTAGTATACTCATTGAACTTAACATGCTTCTTTTTTTTTTTTTTGGTTCTTTCTATTTTTTTGACTTGCAAGAATATAGCCCCCCCACCCCCCCACCCCCCCCAAAAAAAAATTATCTAGCAACAGGCTTTTTGAGTGTCAGCTTTTCTGCTTAATAGTATACAGACACATTTAACATTTAGCAGAAGAGTCCTGTTCGTAGCAGGAGGGTCAGGAGGAAGATCCTGTATTAAATTAGCGTGAAAACTTCACATTCCTTTTGTGCCTCATTGTACGTTTTTGAGGCTTTAATAAGCTGCAGATGTCAGTGTGTCCTTTTGTCTTTATCAAAGAGTTATTACTTTCGAAACAACTGCTCAGTGGGTTCCGTTTAACGTATGTGTGACCCCTGAACCTATTTGACCTTCATTCCTTTTTTAATCGAAGCAAACATATTAGACATATTTGCTATATTATGTGGTTTTGAAATTCCATTTTTCTTGATCTAGATTTATGAAGTGCCTGCCACTGAGGTCACTGCCCTATTTAAGATTTATGAAATTACTGAGGTTCAAGCTCAATCAATCATGCCATCCACTCTTATAATCGTGCCATTTACCATCGGTTGAATCAAGTGCATCTAATTTGTTTCTCTTTTTTTCCTTTTTTTTTTTTTTTTTTTTTTTATAAATCAGCAGCTATAAGCAGTTTTTTTTTTTTCTTTTTTCATGTTGTTCTTAACTCAATTGCTGAGAAGCTCCGTAAAGCAAGGGTCAATATCTGTTGATTTTTCTTTCATGGAACAAATAGTGTAGGAAATCCACACACACAAAAAAAATAAATCTAATAATTAAAGTTATCAATATTTAAAAAATAACACTGGTTAACATGATTTCCTTGCATGGGGTTTTTCAACAGATTTTGGGTCATTTGGGGGTGCTGGATCTGAGTCTGGTGTTAGTTTTTGGCAAACACATCACATTTTTGAGATATGAAAACATATTGTCTCGTATCAAGCACTGAAGCAAAAGTTGCAGTCTCACACACCTATTCTGTGCCATATAGAGCTGAAACAACTGATCGAGTTAACTGGTTAAAATCAATTATTAAAATAGTTGTCAACTAATTTAGTCAGTGTTTAGTTGCTAAATAACTTTGTTTTACCGCAAATGTTTCGCTTCTTCCATATAATCAACCGAGCTTCGTTTTGAATCTTGAACCAATGAAGGACTGCTTTGAGCTGCTGCTTCGTTGGTTTCATTTATTTTATTTCGCTTTATCTTAATTTTTCCCCACTAACATCCTAAAGAGCATATGTCTGTGAGGCATATTTACCTTTTTATGTTATTTACCTTTTTTATGTTTTTAATGACCTGTTATGGTCTTCTGAAACAGTGACAGAAGTATTTTATGCTAATGCCAATGCTAATGCGTTAGCATGTCTATGGCATTTTCATTGTTAAAGTTAGCATTAAGCTAACTTTTGCTGGCATTTCAGCATGTTTGTGAATTTGTTTTCTGTATAATAATTAATGGCTCAGCATTTGTTGTCGTAAAAGAGTCAAATGTATTACAAATTTGAATATTTTTTAATTTATTTTTATTTATATATTAATAATAATAATAGCAACAATAATAATAGTAATAATAACTAATAATGCTACAATACAATTTTAGAGAAAGAGACATGAGTCACATGTGTCATTGTGAAATGACCACATAGTTTATGAGTCGGGCTACAGTTTTTGATTTAGGTTTTATGGTTAAGTGGTTATGCTAACTGCTCATTTGCAGCAACAAAAATACCTCTTTTTTCACCATATATTTTATAACATTTATATGTTTTAATGTTGTTTTATGGCAACTCAGCACTTTGATAAAGCAATGCCATGTGAAATAATTATTTTTGTTCTTTATTATAAACTGTTTTATTCTTTATTATTTTATATTTCAACAGCCAAGGGACATTTGACGATTTGTTGATTTTCAAGTATTTTCAAGTATTTCAAATAATGTTCTGTTGTTGAATAAATGGAAGGAGAGAAAAATTATTTCCCTGGCACATTTTTTAAAAATTCCCCGCTAATCCGATTAATTGATTAATCGTGTCAAAACCCCATCAGATTCATCGATGATCCAAATAATTTGTTGCAGCCCTAGTGCCATAATTTTGCCACATTTTGTGAACCTGGTTTAAAAACTTTAGAAACTGCTTGTGTGCATGATTAGTGGTGTCAAGCTGGTGAGTGAATGAGCAACTTTTGCATAATCTATCAATACGGAACAAAAAAAACATGATGTGATAGAGGAAATCTGAGCTCAGATTCGGATTCAGCACCCCAAAATGACCCCAAATCAGTTTGCAAAGTCCATGCAAGAATATTTATTTATTTTGACTAGTGTAATATATTGCCAGATTTTATTTTTTCTTCAAAAAGTGCAGCAACAAAAGGGTGGCCAGTTCAGATTCATCTTTGCACCTAAAAGTAAAAATTGTGCCAAATCCCAAAGTGAGTCCATTGTGGTGATCCTGAGGGTCCAGGGGCAGCAAAAACTGCCTTCCTGCTTTCCTTTGAGTTGAGTTAAGAGTTTAGGCTCAAAACTCAGAAACCTATTACATTAAGATGCCAGGGAATTTTGATTTTGGCCACCATTTTTGTTTTTGTATTCAGCTGTTCTTGAGCTGGGCAGCACAGTGGCTTAATGGTTAGCACTGTTGTCCCACTGCGAGAAGGTCCCAGGTTCGCTTCTGTCCTGGTCCTTTCTGTGTGTGTGCATTTCTTTGTTCCCCCTGGGTGCTCCAGTTTCTTCCCACTTCTGAAGATCTGCAGGTTAGGTGGATTGATGGCTTTGAATTCCCTGAAGTGAATGTGTTTGTTCATCTATGTGTTTCAGCCATGTGATGTAATGGCAGCCTGTCCAGGGTGTACACCACCTCCAGTCCCCCGTGACCTTTAACTGGAATAAGCGGGTTTATACTATGGATGGATGAATGGATGTTCTTCAACTTCCCACTTTTTGGGACTATGATTTATCAAACAATCCAATATTAAAACTGTAAATGTTATAAATGATTAAAAAATGTTTTTACAGTTCTTACTCTTAAAGGACAAGACTTTATTTGTCCTACAATAATGAGAGCAAGCATAGGATTATTGGAGTCAGTCAGTTGGTTGGCCAGTGAGTGGGTCTCCAAAATTTTCAAAGGTAACTGTGTAAAAATGATTACACATTCATCTCTAAAATTTTGGGTTCTGATAGATACAAGTTTAAACATGTGAAACTCCTATTTTGGACCATGGTTACATCTTTTAACAAGCAAAATCACCATTACATAAAGTGAAAAACAGGCAATCTATTTTTCTAATTGCCGGGTCCTCGTGCCCACTCAAAACACAGTTGCTTGTATTAGACTATCATAAGAAACTCATGTCCATGATTATGATATTGTCTCAAATTTTACAATAAAAACAAGAAAGACTTTTTATTATTAATGTTGTTATAAGTGAATATTGAATTACTATTTCCTTTCCATTTTCTGTTATTAACTAATGCCCAGAAAGTTATATTCCCTGTGTGTCTGTGTTTGTTTGGCCATAACAGATGGCCACTCTACTGAGTCTGGTCTGCTTGAGATTTTCTCTTGTTAAAACCATTAGTCCTCGCCCGCTGTCGCAAATATGCTTGCTTATGTGGCAGGTGAGATCCAGACCTCATGCTTCCTCCCACATCCAAAGACTTGCAGGTTAGGTGAACTGGAAACTTAAATAAAACATTGTCCAGGTATCCCTTGTAAACGCGATCTCAATCTCAATGGGACTAACCTGGTCAAATAATGGTTAAATTGAAAAAATAAATAAACTGAAATTGTTTGTTGGTCTGTTATTAATTGGTTGATTGCTCAAATGTTCACGCTAACAAAGTGGCACAGCGCGGGTCATTTTAATCTGCGAGCGGTGGCTCGGTTATTTAAGGCGCAAAATATAAAAGAAATCGTCGGTCTTGTCGAACAATTTTAATCACTAACGACAAGTATTGTAACTAGACATCGGTCTAGCAGGGGCAAATAACACCTAGACATAAGAGTTAATGGTCCGTGTCCTCGGACAGGCATGGCAGGCAACATATACCTGGGTGATTCTTAGACTATGGACACTTATTATGTCCTTTGATCATATTGTATGAAAAACAGAAAAAAGGGGAAATTTCACACATTTATAGTTATCTTTACAATTAAAGTGTTTTAAGAAATTTGTTCTAGTAGTCTATGATGACTTTTTCACCTTTTTTCAGCATCATTATATGCAAATATTGCCATTTTGTGCGTGTCCCACACCCAGACTTTTGATCTTCAATGATAAAAATGAATGGTAAAAAAAAAACTTTTTTCTAATGTTTTAAAATATCTCTGAATAAAATATCAGTAAAATAATCAAAACATAATTGGGGTATTCAATGTCATATGACTGTTGTGATTTTTTTAAACAAAATGTAGTTGTCCCACACTATTGCCGTAATTTCCACCACAACACTGTAATGTCCCTTTAAACAGTTTGTATGAAAGATTGTTTGGGTAGTTTCTATGGAGATAAACAGTGACATCAGAGCACATGTATATAGCGCCAAATCACAACCAACAGTTGCCCCAAAGCGCTTTATATTGTAAGGCAATGGTGTGGCGGAAATTACATTTACAAGGCCAATAGTGCCCGTAGTTAAAGAATCACCCACCTGTTTATTGACCAAATGTCACAAACAAAGTGACAAGAATAACCAAAAGCACATAGTTATGGAAGGAAATGTTGTCTCCCTTCTTCCTCCATTTGTGGCTTTGCCAACATGCACAGCTTTTCGGCCACTTGTTTCTTGACAAGACTAACTGAGCGTCTATGCACGCCGCCCGCTGATTTGCCTGGATCTAAAATGGCAACCATATTGATCATAATACCACCTTATATTGATCTCTGTGGCCCTCCCCTACTTTGTGTCTCCTTCTGAAAAAACCCTCTACTGTCTATTTCACCGAGCAGAAGTGTAGAATAGATTAAAGTAAAAATGCATGTGATTCCTTAAGATTTGTCACATAAAATCCAAAGTGTTTAAGATTTGCATGAGTCATACATCTTACACAGGTGAAGGTGTCGGGGATTGTAGTTGTAAGCGTGGAGGGTAGAGGGTGTAGGTCAGTGTTTATCACTCACTCAGGCCTGTAATGTAGGTTTGTGTCAGTGGCAGCGGTGGGCGTAAGTGTTGTGTTGTGGTGGGTAGAGACAGTTAATGTCCCAGATCTACAGTATGAATAAAGTCATATTATGAAGCGTGTGGGCTGATATACTTGGCAGTCAACCCTGACAAGTAGATTAGCTCTTACTGGGCCACCTCTGAATGGCATGCGCACGACTCAAGTGTTTCCAGTCACAACACGACATATCAAACATCTAACACCCAGCAATACACATGAAAGCGCATCAAAACCTAAAAACAGCCGGCTGTATGTTATGTGCTGTCTCCACTCTGCAGTGGTTAACGCGAGTCAAAAATTGGCATGTCTAAAAAGTGGGATAATGATTATAAATGTGACAGGCTGAAAACTAATTACAATTGTCTCACTGTGTTTTCCAATAATGCCTCGAACATTTCTATAAAACTCATTTAAATCTTCCACAAGTCCAAAATTCAGTCTTGCTCCGAAGCCATTTGGCACATTTTTCTTCAGTTTACATTCAGAAAGGATTAGCTGAAGAGCTGCAAATAATCATGCCAGATGTCTGCTACAGAGAGAAAACTGCATCCCCGGTGGGCACTTGATTTTATTCAGTTTTTATCAATCTTAAATTCATGCGCCCTGAGATTGTCATAATGCACAGCCTGATGTCGTACACAGAGTGGATATCATGTCACGTACTACAACAACAGTTAAGAAACAAAAATGCGCCCTTTGCGCTTGTGACTGTACACGGAGGAGTTCAGACACCGACAGTCGGTTTATAGCCAAGAGAAACAGACAACACATAGCTTAACTGGGCAGACTGGTGGAACAAACAGCATTATAAATAAGCCAAATTCAGTGACAGGTTTAAATGCTAAACCACATCTGTGCACGTTATAAAAGCCATAGTAAATGTCACTGTCTTTAAAACATGTCTCAAAAATTAACTGACTGACTCATTAAAAGTTACTACAATGATGAGCAAATGGCAAGATTTCAAAGACGGATTTTTAAATAAAATGAAATAAATATAAAGAAATGTCCAGCATCGTTTGTCCTCTCCTGCATTATTCACGGCCGTCCTTCGGGCCGGTTCAGTGTATGCTGGATTTGTTTTTTAGCTTTAATGAGATCTACTGGAATGCAGTGTCTCCCACATGTCTTGCGGAGGGCGTGGCCATCTTATTGCTGCCACATGTTGGCCTGGTAGTGGCTCTTCCAGGCTTGTGTGGTCAGCCAGTTCAAAGAATCCAGGCTCATTTGTTATACAACCTTATGTAACAATGAGGCGATGCTTCAGTCCGTCTGAAGAGGCAACAAAGGAATGCCGCCATTCTTTCTTTGTCCTAACTGACTCTGCCCGCAGAGACTTTCAGATCATCTGTTTCTTTAATTAGCGTGGTCTATGGACAATATATTGACTTGGGTTATTCGTTGTACCTCCGCAGAGTGCAGGGAGCCTTTATTTGAGCTGGTTTAGCTGTGTTTGAACTCTGGTGGTCATGTCTTACGGTGAACAGTAGTAGTTGATCACTGTCATTGGCAGAGTGCTGAGCCGTGCCACATATGGCAACAATCTGACATGGTGATCCAGTCTTGAGGTTATGACTGACAAGGTGCGGGCTCAGTAGAGCGTACCAACTCTATCAATTGCCACCCCTGCTGGTGCCTGACAGAACATCTCAACATGAGCAACACTAAACTCCAGGTTTTATGCTTTTAAAAAGTAACAGTTCCACTTAAGTGAAAAATGAAGGTAGACTACATCAGTTCAGGTATCTAAACCAGATGTTGTCTCATCTTGGTCACTCCTTTGCTTTAAGACCCTCATCAAACTAATGTTCTTACATTAAAGTGGACTAATACAACGGGTCGTACGACACCCTTCCTGCAAAGAACCTGTTTTTTTCTTCTTCGCACATCAATTCTCCAGGGATGTTTTCAGCTTCACTACACTGGCGAGTCTTCAGGGACCAGGTCCATTGCATGCGCTGGCTAGTAGTCCATTTGCAATAATCTCCTTTTTACCATTTAGAGGCTAATTATGTAACATTACACCTGCCTCCCTGAGCCTTGGCTTTGGCCTAGCGCAGAATGAGTCGTTTATTCCCCCCCTACCCCCCACCCCACACTCATAGGGGTGGTTAGAATTTCTTAATGAGATTAGCCCAAAGCTGAAATCTGCTTTGTGTCCCTTGCTATGGCGAGATACTGGATCAGTGGAATCAAAGCTAAGAGGGAGAATCATTGGAAGATGCAGGCAGTCGACCTCGTTTCTGTCTCCCTATCAACTCTCCCCCCCCCCCCCAACACCCGCGTGTGACTTGGATAGGATTCGTCGCTATCACACATGACATTGTGTACGAGCTTTGCATAGGAAATATCTTTGTCTCGCTGTGATGTTTGCTTGCTTCAGTATTTACGTGCTTTTCCTTTATCTCGCTGTCCAGTTCGTATTTGTTGTTGGATCAAACTTCTCAATAGTCGCTTTCAGAACTGAGGACAGATGGGTTCAATATTGAACAAAATAAAAGAAGAGCTTTTCCGCCAGTCTGGGATATAAACGTGTGGTTACTGTACTACAGTCTTTTTGTTTTCTTTTGCTCAAAATAACTTGCATTTTACCACAACATCTAAGGGCAAGCCCTGAAGTCACCCCATAATGTGTAAGCCAGAGCTATATAAAGACAGAAGTCCACCACCCACCACAGCTCATCTACAACGAGAGCCTTTCTTCCTCTAATTTATTGGGATCCTAATATCCTTGTGACTTTCAACTCAGACAAAAGATGAAAAACCAACAATGGTGCCCAAACTGAATAACACACGCACATCAACTCTCACACACAGTCAGCTTCATCTGTGGATGCCCAGAGTCTCAGTGAACGCTGTGAGATAACATGCAAATATTTTGGCCATTTGCTCGGAATATGATGTTGATTAAGAGAGTAAAGGTTAAGGTTAGGGAAGGGGCACGGATTAGTACTGTGGACTGCGTCTAGGGTTACCATAACAGCCTGGCTGCTGGGACTAGTAATAACAACAAAAGTAAAAATAATCACAGACTAATTGTTTGAACCCCGTGGCTTCCTTGCAAGAGTCATATTTGTAAAAGCTTAATGCCTCCGGTACAGCCGTCTGACATATTGTATCAGGTACCAGCACTGATTTTTTTGTTACTTGTTATTCTGAACCCTATTTATTTAAGGAGCTCACCTTTTCTTGACTAATATCAAATAAAAGTGTTGACTTGTCAATATTCTCATAATGTGCATTGCAGTGGTTTCTCTATAGTTTCGGTATTGAGCGGTGTGGTTTCTCTGTGCGAGATTATATCGATGCATTGTAGTTTGTTGAATTCACAAAGAAGCCTGGAAGCCCCTGAGGCTGTATACCGCTACAGAGAGCTATTTGCTCTGCGTCAGCGGAGTATCCTGTCATGGAGAGAAAATCCCGTTTGAAGTATGGCCCCCGTCTTTCACACTGACGATAATGCTCCTGGCTTTATCGTGTCCCCTGTGCAAAGCCCATGTCTTCTCTTTTGTCCGGCTCCCGCTCCCCCACTTCTGCACACCCCCTGGCTTTCCTCTTTTGTGTCACTCTCTGTCACATTGCTACCCGCTCACACTGTGAAGAAGCCTTCCAAACCTCACCCCCCACCAACCCTTCTCATCCACCGAGGCATGCTGGGTAGTGTAGTTGTAGACGTGCTTGAGGGTCTTCAGCGGTTGGAATTTTGCTCAAAATGTGTAACTGTAAAATAATTGGCGTCAACTTCACGGTAGATGCTTGATAAAATCTACACAGCGCATGGTTTGCTGTAAACACAGTATAATAGGTGCTGAATAAAAATGTGCCTCAATTTTATTTATAAGGTTTTTTGCTTAAATAAATTCCAAAGTAAATACTTAGCATTTTAAATTAGATACATTATTAGTATTCATTCTGTTCCTGGCTGTTCCTAAATCCACAGCTTAAATGCAAATGCTCTGCAGTCTTTTCCATCCATGGCTTTGTTGGCCTCTCAGAAACCTTAAGCCGGTTTCTTAAATAGGGGCCTCTCATGGCATATGCATGTGCGGTATCTTATCTGCTGAATATCGCAATCGTTCTCCAGAACGTCAAATATTTAAACAGGCCCATACAAACAAGAGACGGGAGTGCGGGCATGGAAACACATCTTTTGTGGGCCCTGTGTGAAAACAATAAATGTGCTACCAGCCTTCAATATTTTCATATTCAGTGACTTTGTATGATCCATATGATCCCAACATAAAGAGGGTCTGTGAACCCTCTCTCTTAAACTGTAGCAGGCATATATTACCAGGCTTAGAGCTTGGCAAGCTTCGTATCCCAAAATAGATTTCAACAATACTCTATGAGGATGCATTAAATAAATCTCTGCTCAGCTAATCCGTGGAACAGTTCACATATTCGAGAGAGACTCTCCGGTAGGACAAAAGCGCCGCTCTGCTCGCCGCGCCTTCATCTGGGACAGACACACATAAAGAGAGATATTTAGAGAGAGGGGAGGGGATTTGGGGGGGAGAGAGAAATCCTCTGCTAATGTGACAGAGAATTTTCACCCTTTATATATATATATATATATATATATATATATATATATATATATATATATATATATCAGACATATCAGTGTGTGCTGTTGCACTGCAAAGCAGATTCTGCATCACTCAATTTTTTTTTTTTTTTTTTTGCAAGTGCAATAACGTAATCTTAGAGGCAAAATGTGGACACGAGGGCTGTTTCGAAACATGTTGTAGATAAATGTTAATCACATTAGCATTTCCCAGACTTCTGTAAATCTCCATAAATAGCATGCTGAGGTTGATCCCTCTTTTTTGCCCATTGAGGCAAAATTACAGTTGATGAATTGCTTTTGCCATGCATGTAGGCTAATGAAAGCTTTGCTCCTGGGCCCTCCTCAACAAAGGCTCATAATTTTTCCACTTTCCGCTGAAATAAGAACCTGTTCCACTTTTAATTAATAGTTTTACCCTCTCCTATTCAGTAAGTATACATAGTTTCAAATTAATTTTTTTTTAGGTGAGACTTTGTTATTAACACTGACAAAACAACAGGTTTTGTGTTAAAGTGACGGGGGGGTATAATATTAGCCGGCAGCTTTATGAAGAATTTAATCTAAATTTCATCCAAATACTTAATATGACTCATGACATTGCTCCAAGACTTAAACATTTCACAAATGGTGTCTGTTTCATTCAGTTGGTGTCATCACTTCCACATTTGTTCAATGAGATATCTTTACATGCTGCAAAACATTGGTGAGGTGACTTTAAAGCCCCAAGCAGTATAATGTGGGCAAACCTTTGAAACGTTCAAGGATCAAAAAGAAAAAAACAGTCTGATATACCACTAGGAACAAACACTCAACCAGAAAGTTGGCCATCAAATATGGTCATTGGTATTGTGAAGGCTTTGCACCTGTTCGTCTGTCTGTCCATCCGTCTGTGCTCAGCATACATGAAGTCCAATTACTGCCAAATTTACAGGGAACACTGTTAGGACAGTATATTGCAGACATTAGCATGGTGATGTCACAGGCTGGTAGCTAGCTGCAAAACCATTTCATTTGTGTAAAAACATAACATCTGTGTCATATATGATGAAAAAGCTAAGAAGAAATACATACATATATATACAGTTGTATGTAAAAGTTTGGGCACCCTGATTATCTCCATGATTTTCCTTTATAAATCATTGGTTGTTTGGATCAGCAATTTCAGTTAAATATATCATATAGCAGACAAACACACTGATATTTGAGAAGTGAAACGAAGTTTATAGGATTTACAGAAAGTGTGCAATAATTCTTTAAACAAAATTAGGCAAGTGCATAAATTTGGGCACCCCAACAGAAAAAATACATCAATATTTAGTAGATCCTCCTTTTGCAAAAATAACAGCCTCTAAACACTTCCTAAAGCTTCAAATGAGAGTCTGGATTCTGGTTGAAGGTATTTTGGACCATTCTTCTTTACAAAACATCTCAGGTTTGTTGGTTTTCGAGCATTGACAGCCCGCTTAAAATCACACCACAGATTTTCAATAATATTCAGCTCTGGGGACTGACATGGCCATTCCAGAACATTGTACTTGTTCCTCTGCATGAATGCTTTGTAGATTTTGAGCAGTGTTTAGGATCGTTGTCTTGTTGAAAGGTCCAGAAACTCAACAACTTCAAAGCAACTTCAGTTTTGTCACTGATTCATGAACACTGTTCTCAAGAATCTTTTGATATTGACTGGAATCCATGTGACCCTCAACTTTAACAAGATTCCCAGGACCTGCACTGGCCACATAGACACACAGCATGATGGAATCACCTCCAAATTTTAATGGTGGTAGCAAGTGTTTTTCTTGGAATGCTGTGTTCTTTTTCAGCCATGCATACCGCCCCTTGTTATGTCCAAATAACTTAATTTTAGTTTCATCAGTCCACAGCACCTTATTCTAAAATGAAGCTGGCTTGTCGAAATGTGCTTTAGCATACCTCAAAAGACTCTGTTTGTGGCGTGTACGCAGAAAAGGCTTCTTCTGCATTACAGCATCATACAGCATCTCTTTACAGCATCTTCTTGTGCAAAATGCGGTGTATACTACAACCCCAACTCCAATGAAGTTGGGACTTTGCGTGAAATGTAAGTATAAACAGAATTCAGTGATTTGCAAATCCTCTTTGACCTATATTCAATTGAATACACCACAAAGACAAGATATTTAATGTTCACACTGATAAACTTTATTGTTTTTGTGCAACTGTTTGCTCATTTTGAAATGGATGCATGCAACCCGTTTCAAAAAAGCTGGGACAGGGGCAACAAAAGAACGGGAAAGTTGATGAATGCTCAAAGAAGACCTGTTTGGAACATTCCATAGGTTAATTGGAAACAGGTGAGTGTCATGATTGGGTAGAAAAGGAGCATCCCCAAAAGTCTCAGCCATTCACAAGCAAAGATGGGGTGAGGATCACCACTTTGTGAACATCTGCATGAAAAAAATAGTCCAACAGTTTAAGAACAATGTTTATCAATGTTCAATTGCAAGGAATTTAGGGATTCCATCATCTGCAGTCCATAATATAATCAGAAGTTTTAGAGAATCTGGAGAACTTTCTACATGTAAACGGCAAGGTTGAAAACCAACACTGAATGCCTGTGACCTTCGATCCTTCAGGTGGCACTGCATTAAAAACTCACATCATTGTGTAAAAGATCTTACAGCGTGAGCTCAGGAACACTTCAGAAAACCATTGTCAGTTAACACAGTTCGTCGCTACATCTACAAGTGCAAGTTAAAATTCTACCATGCAAAGCGAAACCCATACATCAACAACATCCAGAAACACCGCCGCCTTCAATGGGCCCGAGCTCATTTGAAATGGACAGACGCAAAGTGGAAAAGTGTGCTGTGGTCTGATGAGTCCACATTTCAAATTGTTTTTGGAAATCATGGACGTCGTGTCCTCCAGACAAAAAAGGAGAAAGACCTTCCAGATTGTGACCAGCGCAAAGTTCAAAAGCCGGCATCTGTGATGTATGGGGGTGTGTTAGTGCCCATGGCATGGGCAACTTGCACATCTGTGATAGCACCATCAATGCTGAAAGGTACATCCAGGTTTTGGAGCAACACATGTTGCCAACCAAGCAACGTCTTTTTCAGGGACATCCCTGCTTATTTCAGCAAGACAATGCCAAGCCACATTCTGCACGTGTTACAACAGCGTGGCTTCATAGTAAAAGTGCTGACTCATTATTTGGGTCTTATGTCGCTTTTTATGCTTCCAAAAGCAATTGTGGTGTTAAAACTCAAATTCAGCTTGTTAGCAGTTGCAAATGTATCAGAGACAATACTGGAATTTATCGGTTATCGGTTATCTGTAACTTCCGATACATTTGTGGGTGGTTCATCGATTTATCTTTATCAAACATAACTTTTCAGTTATCTGATTATCTGTTAGCGAAGTTAATTTTTTGGTTATCTGTGCCCACCACTGGCTATATGATATATTTAACTGAAATCTCTGATCCAGACAACCAACGATTTATAAAGAAAAATCATGAAAATTATCAGGGGTGCCCAAACTTTTGCATACAACTGTGTGTGTACAGTGGCTTAAAAAAGTATTCAGCCCCTTGGTATTTCACACATTTAAATTTGTTTATGGCATTTCAAATACAAAGAGGTTGGTTTTACTAAAAAGAAGACCTGAAAGTTCAGCTACAATTTGCCAAGAAGGTACATCTGAGATTTAATGTTTTGGTGAAAGAAAACCCTCCTCTGTCCCACTTCATCATGAAGCTGTATAACTGGGGATACAAAATGCAAAACATGCACTATGCACAATTTCTCCAATCACAGCCACAGAACCCTGTCACCTCTTCTGGGTTGTCTGGGTGTCTTGGTGGCTTTCCTCACTCTTCTCCTTCTTGCACAGTCACTCAGTTTTGAGAACTGTCTACTACACACAGATTTACCATAGAGTGCCATACTGTTTGTATTTCTTCATAACTGATGGAAATAAAGTTCAAGACATATTCAGTGACTTGGAAATGTTCATGTATCCATCCCCTGACTTGTCTGAAGAAAACTGGCAATTAAACTGATTATTTACAGGTATTATACCAAAGGGGCTGATTACTTATGCAACCTATCATCTTGGCTTTTATATTTTTAATTAATTTATATCAAGTTGTACAGATTTACTTTCAGTTTGAGTCTGGAAGATAATTTTAGAAATGTTTATAGTGAGAAGGCTAATTTACTTTTTGTATTTGCAAGATGCCATAAACAAATTAAAATGCGTGAAATACCAATGGGCTGAATACTTTTGCAAGCCACTGTGTGTGTGTGTATATATATATATATATATATATATATATATATATATATATATATATATATATATATATATATATATATATATATAGTTAATGTACTAAATCACAAAAATAAACTGTTATTTTCTCATTGTTTAACAGTGGTTATATTCTGAAACTCAATAACACAATGGTCTGTATAACAAAGAAATATCCAACTTCTGCAAAGTATGTTCATTTGTGCTCTCAGTATTTGGTTGTGGCTCCTTTTGAATGAATTCCTGCATCAGTGCAGTGCAGCGTGGAGGAGATTAGTCTCTGGTACTTTGACAGCAGACTTCAGCTCATCTGGATTGTTGGTTCTGGTGGCTCTTATGTTCCGCATAACAATACCCCTTAAAGAATCTATGAAGGATTGTCTGTGGGATCAGTCAAGTACAGTAATACCATGGTCAGCAAACCAGGTACTCGTAGTTTTGGTACTGCTGGAATAGGAGCTCAGCATCTCCATAAGGCTTGTCAGCAGATGGCAGCAAGAAATGTTCAAAAGAGATGTTTCTACAGCTTAATTGGAGTCCACCTGGGGTAAATTCAGTTGACTGGATATGATTTGGAAAGACACACACCTGTCTACATATAAGGTCCCACAGTTGACAGTCAGAGCACAAACCAAGCATGAAGTCAAAGGAATTGTCTGTAGACCTCAGAGACAGGAATGTCTCAAGGCACAAATCTGGGGAAGGGTACAGAAACATTTCTGCTGCTTTGAAGGTCCCACTGAGCACAGTGGCCTCCATCATCTGTAAATGGAAGAAGTTTGGATCCACTAGGATTCTTCCTACAGCTGGCTGCCCGTCTAAACTGAGCGATCGGTGGTGAAGGGCCTCAGTCAGGAAGGTGACCAAGAACCCGACGGTCACTCTGTCAGAGCTCCAGCATTCCTCTGTGGAGAGAGGAGAACCTTCCAGAAGGACAACCATCTCTGCAGCAATCCTCCAATCAGCCCTGTATGGTAGAGTGACCAGACAGAAGCCACTCCTTAGTAAAAGGCACATGGCAGCCCACCTGGAGTTTGTCAAAAGGCACCTGAAGGACTCTCAGACCATGCGAAACAAAATTCTCTGATCTGATGACACAAAGATTGAACTCTTTGGTGTGAATGCCAGGCATCATGTTTGGAGGAAACCAGGCACCATTCCCACAATGAGGCACGGTGATGGCGGCATCATGCTGTGGGGATGTTTTTCAGCAACAGGAACTGGGAGACTAGTCAGGATTGAGGGAAAGATGAATGTAGCAATGTACAGAGACATCCTGGATGAAAACCTGCTCCAGAGTGCTCTTGACCTCAGACTGGGGCAACGGTTCATCTTTCAGCAGGACAATGACCCTAAGCACACAGCCAACATGTCAAAGGAGTGGCTTGAGGACAAGTCTGTGAATGTCCTTGAGTGGTCCAGCCAGAGTCCAGACCTGAAGCCGATTGAATATCCCTGGAGAGATCTGAAAATGGCTGTGCACCTACACTCCCCATCCAACCTGATGGAGCTTGAGAGATGCTGCAAAGAGGAATGGGCAAAACTGCCCAAAGATAGGTGCACCTAGCTTGTGACATCATATGCAAGAAGACTTGAGGCTGTAACTGCTGCCAAAGGTGTATCAACAAAGTAATGAGCAAAGGGTGTGAATACTTACATACACGTTGTTGTGTGTTGGGGGGGGTTTGGCTGGACAAGGTTGGGTTGTTTTGTGTTTATTTTCCTTCCCAGGTGATTTGGGGCTGTTCTCTGAGGAAAATGTGCTGCAGAAGAGTCTCTCTCCTCTGTTACGATGATTGGCTGCACCTGTTGCATTCTCGTGCGGCTCTCTATCAGGACAATCCACGACACCTGTGATGTTCACGTGCAGATCTGAGGACTTCCAGCTGGTACCAATGTAGTGATGAAGAACTACATTTAAACCAGCAGTGAGTTGGATAAGATTGCCGGAGAATACGACCTTGTGACGACCGTGTGGGGACGCTGAGGGCCGTTTCAGAGTCTGACATTGCGCCTGTGAAGGAGGACGAGGGTGAGAGGCAAATGTTGTCAGCACACGACAGAGGTGAATATTCTGAAAAGTTTATCCGTGAATGTAAATTGGCGTTTATACACAGCTATAAGTAATTATTGGTGGAAATTGTTTGGCGTGCTCCTCACGGCAGTGGCGTGCGGATTAATGATCCTCCACTAGCTGTGAGCAGCAGCCTCTTTGAACTAAGTTTGAAACCAGACCTAAATATGTAGCTGATAAGTTTGCCTCTAAACAATATTTCATAGTAATAAGTGTTGAATAATCTCGTCTCTGTTCCTCCTTCGCAGAGTACAGTCTGGAAAAGTCACCTGGGGGGGGTGTTGGCGGAACTCCTGAGTCCTGAACGTTCGGACTCCGACTGTTGAGACGCTGAGAGAGCGCGCCGCCTTTTCACCTCACCAGAACTATAATTATTTAGTATTTCATGTATAGCAAAAAGGGAGAAAAATAAATGTGTTTTCTTTTTGGAACTGCTTCTGATTATTTCATGCTGAGTTCAGTCAGATACTGGACCGCTCCTCAATCCGCGTCTTATGCATAACACACGTGATTTCTTAGTTTTTACTTTTAATCAATTTGCACAACTTTCAACAACAACAAAAACATTTTATGTTGTCATTATGAGGTATTGTAAATGAAAAATGAATTTCATCCATTTTGGAATAAGGCTGTAACATAACAAAATGTGGAAAAAAGTGAACCGCTGTGAATACTTTGGGGATGCACTGGAAATATGTTTTTTCCATTTCATGATCCTTTTTTTTTAAGATGTGACTCGTACTCTGAAGTGACCTATTGTCCAGAAAATAGTGCAAATATTTTGGTTTTGTTGATAATGGTCTCTCATTTAATGCTCATGTCAGGGAATTGGTAATTGAAGAAACTTCATCTTCTCAATTCTTGCATGATAAAAAACTTGTTTCTGCAACTTTTTTTATATCTGTGCTTGAGTATGGTGATGTTATTTATCGGTTTGCCCCCGCTCAGCCATTCTCTTCTTTGGATTCTTTCACGGAGCTTTGCGATTCATGACTTATTCTCTCGCAAACACTCAACCTCGTACTTTGTGTGATGTTTTGGCTGGCCCTAACCGACTGTGTTGGCTAATACACTGGCACATTTTAATTTACAAAGCAGTTTTGGGCATCTTGCCTTCTTACTTATTATGTGACCTGAGAATAAGAAGACATACTGGAAATTAATGTCTACGTTCATCAAACTTGTACCTGTTTTTTGTCCCTCAGGTTCACACAGAAACAGGAGATTCAGGAGAAACATGACACTGCTCCTTCCCAAGTGCAGGACCAACAGACTGAAAAACTCCTTTATCCCTCAGTCCATCAGACTGTACAACTCCTCACTTGGGGGGAGGAGGAGCAACAACAGGAAGACAGAGGACAGGAAGGAGAGGAACAGTAGTCGCCAGTAAACCAGTACCGAACAGTATTGTTCTGGTATTTCTATTTGTGTATTTATATTTATATTTGCAAATGCTTCTTACCCTGTGTGCTGCTATACAATGCTGCTGGAACCTCAGGTTCCCTGAGGAAGTCTTCCCAAGGGATCAATAAATTAATTTTTTTTTAATTTAATCTTTATTTAACCATGTTAGTCCCATTGAGATCAGGATCTCTTTTGCAAGGGAGACCTGGGCAATTATAAAGTTTCCAATTCACCTAACCTGCATGTCTTTAAATGTGGGAGGAAGCCAGAGCACCCGGAGGAAACCCACGCAAACAAGGGGAGAACATGCACACTCCACACAGAAAGGTCACAAGTGGGAATCGATCCCATAACCTTCTTGCTGTGAGGCAACAGTGCTAACCACTAATCCACCATTCTGCCAAGTTCTGGCCAATCTTATCTAATCTAGTCTAATCTTTTATCTTTGCTGCTCCCAATGACAAGAATAAGATTCAAACAGACATTAACCCTCTGGGGCCGATGCTGTCGTATACAACGGCTAAGACCAAGCTTTACTAAATTATAAATAACTTTTTAATGATATTAGATACAAACTTACTTTTTTTTGCTGAAAAGTTAACTCCGCGGACTTTCGAGCCCGCCATCGGCCATCTTTGTACTCCTCATAGAAGCTGTGTGATGACGTGCGCAATGTGAGTGTCCAATCGGAATTGGTTCACCATCACATTGTTTTCCAAAATCCAATCATAGGGCAGATTTACCTCGCGTGAAAAGCCAAAGATCGTTTTCAGGAATGATATGTTACTAGTTGGCCCGTTTAAATAGCCCCCCTGGGTGCTCCAATGAGTACATACTATTCCAGTGCACCCTGCGCCATTACACACAGTGATCAGTGAAAGCAGGAGCAGACGGAGAGCCTCTGATGACGATCTCACGTGCTCAAACAAAGAGTGTGTAACTATCAGGATTGCTCCACTAGTTTGCATGTGAATGTTACTGGATAACTCTGTTGCTTTCTCGGCATAAAGCACAAATAAAACGCAGAGACTGTTGTGGGCTGGGGTGTTTGCTGGCTTGGGTTTTGTTTTCTGTTTCTCCCACCAGGTGGTATGCATTCAGGACTGAGTGGCTGAGCATTAGGACCTCACCCTGAACACCTGAGGCTTGTCATCAGGACTCACAGCTGTGGTGTATTTTGTCTTGATCAGAGATTGCTGCATTTAAACCTTGAATGCACAGTGTGTGATGGCCAGAGACTCGACCTTGTGAGCAGACGTGTGAGATCGACGTCAGGAGAACAATCTCACCATCACGGACGCAGAGACCGCTCCAGGTTTGACGCCACAGTCTGTGAAGGAGGATTGGGTGAGGTCTCACGCTCTTCAGCACACTTCCTGAGGTAATTTGGTTTTGGTGACTTTTATGAAGTAATGACAGTGGATTTGGTGTCCCTCACACCTTGTGTTATTGAGCTGTCACGTTATGCTAATTGTCTAATCAGCTTCTGCTGCAGTGGAGATTTGAACTGAGTTGTTCCGTGCCTGCAGGGTGAGAAGCTGATGTATAGATTTAAGCCAGGAAGTGTTTGCTGATTGCGTGCACCTTTGAGTTGTGTCTCTCTGTGTGGAGTTGGACTCACCTCATGTTTTCTTTCTTCACAGACTCGGTTTGTTGCGGCCACCTGGGGGGTGTCGGCGGGGTCCCTGGGTCCGAACTGCTGTGGCTCCGGACCGTTTGCGCTGTTGAGAGCGCGCCGTGTTTCCACCTCACCAGACCGCGGACTTTTTTAGTTGTTTAGCACTGCATCTCACTGTTATGTTTATTAAATTCTGTTATCCTTTGAACCGTGCTCTGCTTATTTTATGCTGGGTCCTTTCAAACGCTTTCCGACCGCGGCCGACACATAACAGAGACAAACAAAACACATAGACCATTTTGTATATATTGTTCAAAATGCGCATTTGTGTTTATTGTTTGAACCTTTTTTTGTACGGTCTTTCACACAAGACCTCAAATTACCTTTATAAAGTGTCAAAACAGTTGTTTATTATAGTTTGCTGTGTGTTTTGAATAAATGTGTATTAAATTATTTTTCGCTTTATTTTTTCCTTTCTTATATTTGATTGTAAACATTTATTACACTTATAAAACACAACAAAAAAACCTATCTATTCTGAAAGCACAGGTTGTCCTGAAAAAAAGAGACATAAAACTTGATTGTGGGCTGCAGGAAGAACTGTTAACAGCAATAATAAAACATTTATGTCAGGCGAGTGAACTGTCCAAAAAATGCCCTCGGACCCCAGAGGGTTAAGCAACTGGTCATTTTGCAAGCTTTAGACATGGAAAAAAGGCAACTGAACAGGTAGAAATTGTTTAAAAAGTTGTGGGCTAATCTCTCTCAGCTGACGTCTGCACATACTGCAAATACTTATCGGTATTATGGGAAGTGGGGCCCTGTAGGACAGGATCAGTCAAAGAATTGTGATGGTGGAAAGACAGAGGCAAAATACATTTGATTTTAGTTAGCAAATGTCAATTCTCCCTGGGGTTATGGTGGGGCTACTGAAATTCATGCGTTGGCTATGGCACCATCAAGTCCAACGCTAGAGCCGCCTGTGCGTTTAAGCAGCAATTAGCATGCATTAGGGTGCATGCCATACGTAATGAGGACTTGGTTTGATTACTCAGACAGCTTGATGTGTAAGAGAGCAAACAACCCTGCTCAGAGATATTTGTTATAGAACACTCTCAGTATCCTCTGACAGATCGAAGTGAGATGATTTTGACATTGAACATCTCACAGAATAATACCACAGGATTCTTTTTATTGCTGCCACAATCACATTGCTCCCATTCAAGGTTTGGATATTTCTATTTAACATGAACATATCTGGAACTATTGTGACATTCTGTCATCGGTTTACTTTAAACTGCTTGTTCAAGTCGGCAAATAACAATCCTGTTACTGTGTTTAAACCGTTTCATGTCAGAATATTCAGAATAGTTCTCTTTTTTGTCAAGATCTGCATGGGTTGATTGATAATGACAGCAAATAACGCTTGTATTCTTTGCGCCTGATAAGAAAGCAAACGCAGTAGGGAAGATTTTCTGGTGAAAATCCTTTCCCGCTTTGTACCTGTGACTTAAGCTCAAAGGTGGGCGATCCATGTGGCAATTTTGGATTTGTATTTCCAAGCTGTCAAAAAGAATCGGCCTTGACGCAGAGCAGGTGCAGTAAACCAAAGCGGTAGCTGCACTTAAGCACTGTGGGCGATTTCATACCAATTAGCTCAAATCACAGAGTACTTAAGATTACTGCCCGGTGAGTTTAACAACACTTTGACACCTCCTGTGAAACTGACCCTCGTTAAGTTTATTTTTCCCCATCGATTTTTAGTTTTTTGCAGGACATAAACATAATTCATCCAGGCTGGAACCTCACACAGGACTGACTTTTTTTTTTTTTTGTAAAAATGGCCTCTGGTGACAAATCTGGTTTCCATCTTAAGGTTCGATTGGTCCCCTCATTTTTCAAGAGGGATGTAATAGTTGGACTGGGGACAAAATTAACAACCCCTTTCAGCTGCCCCCCACCCCTTCATTTTGGGGGGCTTTGGAAGAACTGCTCTGGCATGAAGTAAAGGCTGCTGTCTCCATGGTGACAAGTCACCGCGGCTCCACCAGCTTTACCTGCCATGGTCAGGCTGTGAATTTAACGCCTTTAAAAAAAAAAAAAAACACAAAACATTGATGAAAACATATCGTTTCATTCCTCTCTCCTCATTCTAAAAACAACAACAAAAAAAACCCAATCCTAATATGGTACATTGGCTGCTAGCGTGCATACTGGCTGGAGAATATTCGCTGAATAGCTGTTCCGCTGCTGCAAAGCTAATGGGGGAGTCTTTGGCAGCAGGCGTCTCACTGAGGAGGGAGCGGGGCAGTTCCAGAGGTATGGATGGGGCTGCTGTGATAGTTGTGAACTCTCTCAGTGTTTATGTGTCAGCCAATAGCCTTTGGAACTAGACTGGAGACATTCTCCATACCGTTTGCAGTCAAGAAGCGGTCCCCTCAATTAAAGGAGTTAATTTGAAACCATAAGCTCGTCCTTAATTAAGAAGAGCTTAGACATCTCCTGAAATGAAATATCTGAAATGAGTTATACTGAAGGCATACTATTCCCTTTGTTCGGATGCTGGGTTCCCCATCCTCCGCCGTAGTGAGGATCGTCCATACACACAGCTCAGTTCATGCACAATTTAGATAAATGCAAAATGTCCGTGCACATCATTTTATAGGAAGTTTCAATTTCAAAGTAGAACTATTGCGGACTCCCACCATGTCTCCTTTCACACCGTATTCCCCGTCTGTCTGCACCCTGTGCATCCCAGTGCCAGAGAGAGGAGGATGAGAGAGGAGGAGAGGGAAAGAAGGAGTGAGATTGTGGCATTAAGTAAATAATTTGTATGATAATTCATTACAGCGCAGTCTTTTTCAACTTTAATTGGTCTAAATGAAGAGACATTTCACACGATTTAGATAAAAAAGAAAAAGGAGGACAGCATAATGAAAAGGGGCCTGCCTATCGGACTTCAGAGGTTTGCGCTAAATGAAAATGTAATTGCAGGCGGAATGGTACAAGAGGAGAGACCCGCGCCGCAGATCCGGGGGTATCTTCTGACAGCCAAGCAAAAGCTAATGACTGAGCAATTTGGAACATTTACTCACCCCAAAGACTCTCATTAAGTCAATCACAGGCTTAGCCAAGACCCACTCGCAGCGTCGGAGCCGGCCTCGCATTTATTCCGACATCAATCAGGAGGGGCCGGCTTCTTCTTCTTTCAGAAGCCATGAAAAACACCCAAGTAATTTATTCGGGATCTTTGAGAGGATAATGGCCAATTATTTGTTTATAACACTGGTTAAATTTTCATTAGGCAGATTAATGGAATATCATGTACTGTCAACACTGGACTGAGGGGTGGTGTGTCAGAGATAAACGGCCAAACAGATGATGTCGCTCTGTTAGTAAATTGGTTTTTCTGCAGCCCCTTTCCTCCGTATGAAAATGTGAAGGTGGACGAGCCACCGGGGGGGGGTCGTAGCCGCCTCCACCAGGAGTTCAGACTGGGAGCACAGTGTGATGAACTTCATCCTGCTTGTCATTTTTTTTGTTGTTCTTCTAAATGCAATGTTGCAATGTCACGTTTCAGACACATTTAGACTTTTTAAATGTTAACTATCCGACAGCGTCTGACTGTACAGAAGCACATTACTCACATTCATTTCAACTCTTAAATGACCTCGTCTATCAATCATTCACAAACTGTAGCCAATCCCTCAGAAACATACTTCATACAGGCCGTATTTGAAATTATAATTCTGGTGCATTTTGAGAAGCGAACTTTTTAATGAACAGAAAGAGCTACTTTGGCGGTGACTGAGGGTGATAGCTTAATCTGACATTATGCAGGCGACATGAGATACCTTTAAGTGACAGTTAAGAGTGAAACGACAACTACAAGGCTGGCAGGCTGCTGATCTGCTGGCCCTGTATGATGCTCAGCGTTGATATAAAGCACTTTGAACCATAGCTTGTGCTTTCACACACCACCTGAAAGTGCTCTGGGAATTGTCATTTTGAGTGTTGCATATTTGGGATTCAACCCCCCTTCCCCCTCTACCGCACACACGCAAATGCGCTTTTGAGAATTTAGATAAAATATGGCATATCAAATCTTAATATGCACGCTTCACCCACTAGTGTGCAAAAGATGCACCGCAGGTTCACATTCCAAGTTTTCTGAAACCTGGATTTTAGTGGCTGCATTTTCTGACTCAGGCAGAATTTACTGACTTTCTGGTTACTTTCTAAAATATAACGCAAAGCTAAAATACCCTTGGCCGTATGAGCGTTGTGATCTTTATAATTTGCAGTTGTTTCGTTATTAATTATTAAGATCCTATTGTCTTACTTACAATTTGTACATGTTCAAATCAAATTAATATTTGTTCATGTTGTGTAAATCAAGGAATATTTGTGCATTTGCAGTTAATATTATAAAGACAAATTTAACACCATAGGAAGTTAGCTTTGAGTTAGCGAAAGTTAGCGTGCAAGCTAATGTCCCCAAAATGTCTTGTAAATTACACCAGAGGTGTTATATTACAAAAATGTTCAGTTTTAGTAGTGTTTATTTCTCACAAGTTTTTACATAATGTACCAGAAACAAAGCTGTTAGCAAGTATCTACACCAGAAAGTGACGTCACAATGCTAACCTCTACAAAACATTATTATAGAGACAAATTTAACGCCATAGGAAGTTAGCTTTGAGTTAGCGAAAGCTAGCGTGCAAGCTAATGTCCGCAAATGTCTTGTAAATGACACCAGAGGTGTTATATTACAAAAACAGCATGTTTAGTTTTAGCAGTGTTTATTTCTCCCAAGCTTTTATATAATATACCAGAAACAAAGCTGTTAGCAAGTAGCTACACCAGGAAGTGACATCATCATGCTAACATCTGCAAAATATTATTATAGAGACAAATTTAACACCATAGGAAGTTAGCTTTGAGTTAGCGAAAGCTAGTGTGCAAGCTAATGTCCGCAAATGTCTTGTAAATGACACCAGAGGTGTTATATTACAAAAACAGCATGTTTAGTTTTAGCAGTGTTTATTTCTCCCAAGCTTTTATATAATATACCAGAAACAAAGCTGTTAGCAAGTAGCTACACCAGGAAGTGACATCACCATGCTAACCTCAGCGAAATGTCTTGTAAATAAGTTCAGAGGTGTTATTAGGTTCTAAAAACAGTATTTTCAGTTTTAGAAGTGTTTATTTCTCACTAGCGTTTACATAATATATGAGAAATGTCTATATAAACACACAAAACAAAGCAGTTTTGGAGAGAGGAGCGACTGATGTCACAGTGCAGCTCTACTCTGATTGGCTGTCACCCGCTTCACTACAAAACAAAACACATCAGATTGCAACATATTGTGACTTTTTCTTAATATACTTCTTAAAATACATCAAGGTTAGCCATCTTTGAACTTGTCCAAGGTCTGTGTCCCAAGAATGTTCCCTGTGAATTTCAAGAGTCTGGCAGTAATAGGACTGGACTTATACTGAGCACAGACGGACAGACAGACGGACAAAAAGCCTTTGCAATACCCGATGGCCATATTTGATGGCCTTGGGTAAAAATTAAATTAATAATTCACGTCACACAGAAAAGCTTAAACAGTATTTCCAGCTCATCTCACTTCCAGTAGAATTGCACGGCTCCATTACATCTGTTACACTCGCATTACATTTTAACAAGATATTTAGCGTCAAATTTATGCATAATTTTTCTCCATAAACCTCAGCATCTCGAATGTGAGCTAATTTGGACTCCTGGATCGTAATCTGCCAACCTTAGGGCACCCGAAGTGTTGACTAGCCCCCCTATCAAAACAATCATCAGTTGAAGGAGGTTATCATTGGGCTGGGCTATCTTTCACCCATCCACTGGCAGCCAGCAGGACACAAGGGCCATTTAATTAGGCCTACTGCTCCTCTGTGGTGTGAAAGACTCTCGGGCCCCTTTGATTCCCCGCTGCTCTCCCAGCAGGAAGTGGATGGTGATAATTGACACAGGATTTCCTTGTTAACCAGCAGCAGACTCTGTGGATTAAAGTGACAGAGATCTCCAGAAGAAAGTGGGGAGTAGATAAGGGGGATGGTGGGGAGAGAAGGTGCAGTTGGGGCGGGGGAGCAGGGGGACTGCAGCTATTTACCGGTCTCGAGAAACCAGGGAGGAAATAGCAATATCAGACTGGTGTGCAGTCCCGCCGTGAGATGTAGCTCCCACTTATCTTAGCCATTTCAGCTTGACTGATCAAAGATTGGCTTTCCTTAAAATAACCTGGGCCCAAGGTTGAGTACACGCTTCCGCGCCACGGGTTTTTTTGGCAAATTATCAATCTTTTCCAATCCCCCCCTATAAAGCCGCATGCCTGTTTGTGGAGGGCTAGAGAGAGATAATCTCATTTTATTTATACAATTATACACTATCATGGAATAAAAGACTATTTGCAAATGACGTAATTTCCCGCTTTTTACCAACTGGGTCACAAGCCTTGACAAAAGCATTTCCATGCAGACAGGAGAGGTACCCATTCGGCTGTAGGGCAAAGCTGCAGCTTTCAGAGAACCTAATCCACTTTATTTATTTCTAGATTTCCTTTTTGCTTATCCAACTACTACAGAGCTTACCAGTAGACATTTTACAAGTGCTCATTGGACGGTTTTTGCACAGCTCTCAGATAAAAGAAATAGGGAATACTCTACTCTTGAGTTTATGTGTCTTTATCAACCTGCCTGACCATTCTAACAAACATAGGCAACTTAACTTTGTTTATGTTGGCAATAATCTATGAACAATGACTTAAAACAACTGTTAATCATAATTGTAATGGTCTTGTCAGTAGCTATGACTTAAAGGTGAATGCACCATTAAATAGAGTCATATTGATGTTTATTTTGAGTCCAGCATTACATATGCTTCCAACATGTTTAGTTTTGCAAATCTGGTCTTCGGTACATATTTGACACTAATCTATTGCGTCACTGCAGCTAATCAAGCTCTAACGTCCGGTGCTGATAAGTGAAGCCAACATAGAAGTTCCAAATCTTGCAGTTCTTTGAATGGCCACTTGAAGCTGGCTCCAAAAGCAAGTAAAACTTGTGCCAAATCCCAACCTGGACCTGTGCTGGATCCATTGTGGTGACTCTGAACACAAAACAGGAGAAGCTGAAAGATGAAGAGAGGTGTGGCTGCTTTGAGTGACAGCTCCGTGCTGGTGAGCCAAGTCCAGGGCCTCACTAGCAGTGGCCGCAAGCTGCTGTGGACTGTGCTGGTTTCCTTTTAGTGGCCAAGTGGAAGGTTCCCAGTTCAAGACCACACATGTCTATTCTCCATGTAATGTGGAGTTGCATCACAAAGGACATCCAGTGTTAAACTTCTGCCAAATTAGCATGCAGATTCATATCAGCTCTGCCGTGGTGACTCTGATGTTCTAGTTATTACATGGAGAGTAATGACATGTTGTGAAAGCACTGCAATGCGTTTAATTAGTGCTTTGACCAGCTATGGGTATATCAGTTTGTACTAGGGGAGCTACGACCACTACCTTTGCACACCCCCCCCCCCCCCCCCCCCCAGGACTAAACCAAACCAACTTTTTTAGGTTCCTTACATGACCCCAAAACACAATCAGGATGTTCCCAAAAATAAAAAACTGGCCTCAAGCCAGTTATCCAAGATGGCCACCAAAATATTTTTTTTTCACTAAAACACCAATGATTTCTGTCATTATTAAGTGTATTGTTTGTTACTACTATGTATTTTAATGATGAGGGTCTATTGGGTTTATTTTATTAAATCCTCCAAACCGTGACTATCCAGGGTTGGGACCAGGAAGCAGAGTTGTAGTCTTACACACCTCTCTGCAGCTTCTCTCCCTCTGCCATCCCCTCATTACCCCATCCCCGTAGAGACGGTGCCTGCTCCCAGACCACCAACAACCAGTAAAAATCTATTTAAGCATAAAAATTCAAAAAGAAAAAATAATATAGCACCTTTAATTGCACCACAGACTAAAACAGTTAAATGTGGTCTATTAAACATTAGGTCTCTCTCTTCTAAGTCCCTGTTAGTAAATGATATAGTAATTGATCAACATATTGATTTATTCTGCCTTACAGAAACCTGGTTACAGCAGGATGAATATGTTAGTTTAAATGAGTCAACACCCCCAAGTCACACTAACTGTCAGAATGCTCGTAGCACGGGCCGAGGGGGAGGATTAGCAGCAATCTTCCATTCCAGCTTATTAATTAATCAAAGACCCAGACAGAGCTTTAATTCATTTGAAAGCTTGACTCTTAGTCTTGTCCATCCAAATTGGAAGTCCCAAAAACCAGTTTTATTTGTTGTTATCTATCATCCACCTGGTCATTACTGTGAGTTTCTCTGTGAATTTTCAGACCTTTTGTCTGACTTAGTGCTTAGCTCAGATAAGATAATTATAGTGGGCGATTTTAACATCCACACAGATGCTGAGAATGACAGCCTCAACACTGCATTTAATCTATTATTAGACAATTGGCTTTGCTCAAAATGTAAATGAGTCCACCCACCACTTTAATCATATCTTAGATCTTGTTTTGACTTATGGTATGGAAATTGAAGACTTAACAGTATTCCCTGAAAACCCCTGATCATTTCTTAATAACATTTACATTTACTTTAATGGACTACCCAGCAGTGGGGAATAAGTTTCATTACAGTAGAAGTCTTTCAGAAAGCGCTGTAACTAGGTTTAAGGATATGATTCCTTCTTTGTTATGTTCTCCAATGCCATATACCAACACAGTGCAGAGTAGCTACCTAAACTCTGTGAGTGAGATAGATTATCTCGTCAATAGTTTTACATCCTCATTGAGCACAACTTTGGATGCTGTAGCTCCTCTAAAAAAGAGAGCCTTAAATCAGAAGTGCCTGACTCTGTGGTATAACTCACAAACTCGCAGCTTAAAGCAGATAACCCGTAAGTTGGAGAGGAAATGGCGTCTCACTAATTTAGAAGATCTTCACTTAGCCTGGAAAAAGAGTCTGTTGCTCTATAAAAAAGCCCTTTACTATTAAAATTAATTTAAAAGGGTAGAAAGCATAGTAACATACTATGCCAGTATGATAGCCATACGAAAGCGAAAAGAAGTATGTCTTAAGTCTGGACTTGAAAGTCTCTATAGAATCTGACTTGATGCAGGGAGATCATTCCACAGAACAGGTGCACGATAAGAGAAAGCTCTGTGACACACAGACTTTTTATTCACCCTAAGGGACACAAAGTAGTCCTGCACCCTGAGAATGCAGAGCCCAGGCCGGTACATAGGGTTTAATTAGGTTAGCTAAGTAGGGAAGGGCTAGTCCGTGAATAAATTTATAGGTTAGTACCAGAACCTTAAAATCTGATCTTACAGGGACAGGAAGCCAGTGAAGAGATGTCAGAATGGGTGTAATGTGGTCAAACTTTCTGCTTCCTGTCAAAAGTCTGGCAGTAGCATTTTGAACCAACTGGAGACCCCTATTGCTGGACTGCAGTAAACTAGAAAATACATTCATTATAAATCCAACAGGATCGATGTCACCACTGCTGAATCAGCTTGTGTTAATGTTTGGGGCTGTAATGTCCTGCCTCAGTCATATGTTTTGATTGATAACATTTCCAGGAAAGTTTTAGAGAAATGGTAGCTGGCTTGCTGTTAGTTCCAGTGGTGTAACATAATTCCAAATTTTCATGCAACATAATGACTGACTTAAGTGGGTGAGATTTAATTTATGGAAAGAGTAATTCATTGTTGGACACCACCCTTATAATCTATGAAGGCCAACCTCACCCTCTCCACTTGTATCTCCTTCACACACTAGGAATGAAAATTGTAATTTTGTCAACATTCTTTGTTCTACACCATCTCAAAGGGCAGCATCGAAACGGGTTGTATCTGTGCGCATGCCATGCCCCTTGTTGAGGCCTTAGCTTCCAAGTGACCTTTCATAACAGATACACATGATTACTGCACCAAAACCTTAGATGAGCTCACGTGAGTGCTGTCTGACCTTGTGATCACTATGAGCCTTGTAAACTCGTAGGTCACAGTCAAAACGTCACAAGGATAGCTCATCAATACTTCCAGGTTTCCTTTTAATATTGATTACACATGCTCTATGGACAGTAATCCTGGCAGAGCTCACAGGTGAGTGCACTATGATGCTTGTTTCTGTAAAAAACTTGCTTTCATATTGGACACACATGGACCGCTGGACTGAAATCTTTAACAAATTCACACTAGTGCTCTCTGACCCTTGTGACCGAGCTACGAGTCAAAACCTTGTCGCTGCAATAACTTGTCAATCCTTCCAAGTATTGCTTTCATATATATTCATCCTGGGTTCTTTGTTGTTGATGTTTCACTGTGTCAGTCTTCGTTTTTATGTGTGGCCTTGTCATGGTGTTCCTCACAGCTCTACATTCCAGTTACAGCACCTGTCGCTTGTCTGCTCATTTCTGTGTCACTGTTTAAGTTGATCACTGTTCTGGTTTGGTTGCTGGATTATTTTCTCATGTTCCTCATTCTGTGCCTGTTGTCATGTTCCTCACTCCTGCTGTTATTCATCCTGACAGTACTGCCACAGGTTGACATGCCTACGTTCACCTGACTATTTTGGACCTTGACCCATCTTTTGACATTTTTGACACTTTTTTTGGTAAATAAAGCACTTTTTGTTTAATCTTCTGTGTAGCTGTCTTGTCTGCATGTTTTTGGGTTCATTTAAAGTGGATATGACACCTAAAAAATTAGGTAAAACTGATATAAATATCAAAATATACATACAGTATAGTAAGTTAAAAGTGGTTTTAATTATTATCACTGAGAAATAAAGTTTGTACAGTTTCTCAAAAGTGTGTTTCTTGGAAAGCGCGCTGGTAGCGTTCCATCAGCGGTCACGTGATGCCGTGATGTCACAACGTGTAGAGTCCCATCTTTGTCTGTTTGATTGACAACAGGAACAGATAGACCTCAGCATGGACAGTGACAAGATCAAGAACTTTTCTGACTCCTCTTCAAGTGTGGATTATTTCTGACTCGGATCCTGAGGATGGCGCAGCAGTGATTAGACCCTACAGATTGGAGCCTTATCTTTCGGACGAACATTCAAACCAGGAGCATTCTGGCAGCGAAAATAATGCCGACGGTGTTTATGGCGGAGCCGAAGCAGAGGCAAGAGACGTGCCAATTCCGATGGATTTTGAAAGGCTGCAGAATATGGAATGGTAAGGGAGACTTTGATTTTTGTTGCTGCTGTTTATAACACTATAATTATAGCATTTTCGATTCTAGCATCTGTTTACTGCCTTTGTTATTGTTCCGGAGCCGCGATAGTGTAGTTATTACTTGCGGACCACCGTCATTACCTTCGGGTTTAGCTGTTTTCGAGTGCCTGGCATTGCATTCATCCGTGTTTAGTTACGTTATTTTCATGTAAGAATAGGAAATAAACGGCGAACATTTCGAAAAAGATCGCCAAAAACAACAGTGAACATGCCGCCGCCGTGTTTACTACGTATTGCACTGATATTTTTACAAGTTCCTTGACCATTTCAAGATTATTGTAAACATATTATTTGGGGTTGACATTGTAGGTGTTCCTGTGAGCGGTGAGAACATGGAGACGGTAGAGGAAAGTGTCGGCTGTCGGGAGCAAATGCGGGTGTGCGAGCGGCAGCCGGACATTTCGTGCATCACACAACACCACGGCTTTCGATCAGTCTGCCTGGACTTGAAAAGGCTAAAACCTTTCGCCCTTGTGTTTATGCAATATGCTGTGATATGCTTCCACCTAGGTAAATGTAAGTAAAAACCTTGTTGCTGGAATAGCTTGTAAACCCTTCCAGATACTATGTTCACATCAGGTACACATTCATGCTCTGTGTCCTTTTTGACCTCCTTGAAAGGAAGTCACAGTCAAAATCTTGTTAATGCAATAACTAATCAATGTTTCTACTTATTGCTTTCATATTAGGTACACATGGTTTCTAGACCAAAATTTTGGATGTTTCCATAGGAGCAGTTTGGGACATTTATGTCCAATTTAACATATATCACAGTCAAAACCTTGTTGCCACCATAACTCACACACATGCAATAAATTAACACACTTTCATTTCCATATATGCAGACACAAGATCCAGTCAAAAGGTATCCGACCTTATTTTATCCCACAGAAACCAGTGAAGTGAGTGAGTTGTCATTTGGTGGGGAGGTGTAGAGAACCTTCTTGTACATGCATTAGTTTTTTTCCGACGTGCAAAGTGCATCTGTGACTAGCACTGATCCATAGAGTGAACGCATGTATTGAGCACCCATTGGATGCTCAACATGATATGCTATTATGCATATGTCGCAGACATGAATGAGCGAAGCTCGTCAGCATTTCACCATGTCATTTAGGTTCTTCAGATTTTATTTTGAGTAAATGCTTCAGGGGAGCATTAGCATGACTAAAACCTTTTAGCTTCTGGGGGGGTCCGCCCACCCAGATCCCCTGCCTTTTTAAGCATTTTCCTTATTTTGCCTTTCAGCTTCTGGAGGGACTCTGCCCCCCATACTCTCCACCTTTTTAAGCATTTTTCTGTTTTTGCTTTTCAGCTGATGTCCCTCATTACAGCCCTCTTAACCCCCTGCCACTTTAAGAATTTTTTAAATGTAGATGTAAATTAATATTCAAAGTTTTCAGCTAGTTGACAGTAGGGCTGTACAATATGGCCAAATTATCGTATCTCAATATTGTCATATAAATTGCTATGTAAATGTCACTTATATACAATGAGGCAAATAAGTATTTGATCCACTGTGTCGATTTTGCAAGTTTTCCCACCTTCAAAGAATGGAGAGGTCTGTAGGTTTTATTGCAGGTACACTTCAACTGTGAGAGACAGAATCTAAAAAAAAAAATTCCAAAAATCACATTGTATGATTTTTAAATAATTAATTAGCATTTTATTGCATGAAATAAGTATTTGATCACCTAACAACCAGCAAAAATTCTGGCTCTCACAGACCTGTTAGTTTTTCTTTAAGAAACCCTCCTATTCTTCACTCTTTACCTGTATTAATGACACCTGTTTAAACTCATTACCTGTATAAAAGACACCTGTTCACACACTCAATCAATCAATCAATCACACTCCAACCTGTCCACCATGGCCAAGACCAAAAAGCTGTATAAGGACACCAGGGACAAAACTGTAGACCTGCACAAGGCTGGGATGGACTACAGGACAACAGGCAAGCAGCTTGGTGAGAAGACAACAACTGTTGGAGTAATTCTTAGAAAATTGAAGAAACACAAGATGACTGTCAATCTTCCTCAGTCTTGGGCTCCATGCAAAATCTCATCTTGTGGGGTAAGGATGATTCTGAGAAAGCCCAGAACTACACAGGAGGACCTGGTCAATGACCTGAAGAGAGCTGGGACCACAGTCACAAAGATTCCATTAGTAACACATGGTGCTGTCATGGTTTAAAATTCTGCAGGGCAGCAAGGTCCCCGTGCTCAAGCCAGCACATGTCCAGGTGTGTTTGAAGTTCACCAGTGACCATCTGGATGATCCAAAGGAGGCATGGGAGAAGGTCATGTGGTCAGATGAGACCAAAACAGAGATTTTTGGTATCAATTCCACTTGGCGTGTTTGAAGGATGAGAACAACCCCAAGAACACCATCCTAACCATGAAGCATGAGGGGTAGAAACATAATTTTTGGGGGTGCTTTCATCAGGCTTTTGGTGATGATGCCATGAGCATAACACAAATAACTGTGGTATAACCGCTTCAAAAATGGGCGCACATCAGTGTAGAGCAAAGCATATTTTGGTCGGCCATCTACAAGCCAAAAATGACCAAGTCATTGACAGAATACGGACTTTGATCATGGACGACTGCCGTGGCACCATCCAAGAACTTGCAGATGAGGTGGGGATAAACACAGGTTTAGTACATTCCATTTTGACGGAGGATTTGGGCGCATGGAATATGTCAGCAAAGTCTGTGCCAAAGCTGCTAACAACAGTGCAGAAGCAACGGTGTCTGGAAGTCTCTCAGGACATGCTGCAATGAGCAAACAGTGACATGGGTTTATGGGTACCACGCACAAACCAAATTTCAGTGATCGCAGTGGAAACATCCAACATCACTTCACTGAGACCAAAGAAAACACAACAGGTGTGCAGCAATGTCAAAGGTATGATGACTATTTTTTTGTTGGGTTGGAGGGGGATTACCCCCATGACGTGGTGCATCATGAGTATGCACCAGAAGGCTAAAATATTAATGAAGTATTATCAGGAGGTCCTATGTCACCTTCCTGATGTTGTGCACCACAAATGACAGGATCTGTGGGTAGCGAAAAGTTGTCAGCTCCATTATGACAATGCACCCGCCCATTATGTTCAGCTGATTCAGGCTTTCCTGGCCAAACATAACACTCCTGTGATTTGTCTATCGTGACGTGGCTCCCTCTGATTTTTGGCTGATCACTACAACCAAAATGACACTAAATGGGACTCAATTTGACAACAACGACTGATGAAGATGTAATTTTACACTGAAAGATTAGTGAAAGCCATTGTTATGCACCTTTAAATTAATATTATAATCACGTAGACATCTGTGTTGCATCAGCGTTCCTTTACTCAGCATTTTTTTGTCCTGACCTGGTTGCACCAAATTGTTGTGTTTGGCAGAAGCATGGACAATGTTCCTTTTTCTACTTGGCATTGATTTGAGTTGTAAGAAGACATCATTCGAAACATGACCGATGATGGAACAGCAGCCTTCCAGAAACACTTCCAGCAATGGCAGAACCACTGGGAAAAGTGTGTATGTACATTTCAAAGGGGTTTAAGATTTCACACCCCTATGTGAGTTTGTATTTTTTTGTGGCCAAAGGTTGGATGCCTTTTAAATGCACTTCGTACTTTTGTAGTTTTGTGTATTAATAATGCTTTGCATGGGTCTGGGATGCAGGTTTATATTGTAAAATATATATGCGAGGTCTGTGAGAAAAGTATCCGACCTTTTTATTTTATGCCAAAAATATATGGATTTGATTCATATGTTTTTACGTCAGCCAAGCTTGAACCTTCGTGCGCATGCGTGAGTTTTTTCGCGCCGCGCATTTCCTTGCAATGAAAAAACAATGAGAGGGGTGGACCAGTGCTCACTCAAAGCCTGCCCACAGGCGAATGACGCAATCGACAGGTGTGAAAAAACTCACGCATGCGCACGAAGGTTCAAGCTTGGCTGACGTAAAAACATATGAATCAAATCCATATATTTTTTGCATAAAATAAAAAGGTTGGATACTTTTCTCACAGACATCGTATATATATATATATATATATATATATATATATATATATATATATATATATATATATATATATATATATATATATATATATACAGTGGTCCCTCGCTATAACGTGGTTCACCTTTCGCGGCCTCGCAGTTCTCTGATTTTTTTTGTGTGCAATTTTGCATGCTTTTTCTTTTTAACATTGTGTTCTGCGTCCTTATCAGGTGGGCCGGTCGCAGCACCGGTCGGCGTCACCGCGATTGCTCTCACTGCCTCCGATGTGCTTACTGAGTCTGCGGGCTCGGTAAACGCCGCAGCGGGCCACTCACACCGCCCTCCTGTCTGCTGTGCGGAGCTGCGCCAAATCTGGCAACAGGTCCAGAGACTACGCTTGCTGTTTTGATGCAGATGTTGACCGCAGCCGCAGAGCTCCGTGGCCACCGAGAGAGGACTTGGATTCTTTGCGGGTCCCGCATCTGTACCTCCAGAGGCAGTGAGGGAAGGGAGAGTTCTGCATGTGTCTGTTTATAATCTTCTCGCCCAGAAGAAAAAAGAGAGTGTTTACACAGGAGAGAAAAGTGAGAAAATGTTAATGCCTGTTTGAGAAAAGTGTATAAAGTGTGTAGTGAGGGGTTTTACAGCCTTAAAACATCTATAAAAAAAATAGCGCTGACTACTTCGCAGATTTCGCTTATCGCAGGTTATTTTTAGAACGGAACTCCCACAATAAACGAGGGACCACTGTATATATATATAATATACTGGGAATGAAAAATATCAAAAAATATATTAAAAAAATAAGTAAAAACTAAAGAAAACTGCCACTCAACCTATACAGATCCAACTATTATTTTAACTTGAGTAACTTATAACTTTTTTTGCAGTGCAGTGTTCCAGTGTTCACAACATAAATGTGTGTAATTTCACTCGGAATATCATCCAGAGGACTCATAGTGCATGCTTTGGTTTTATTTCTGGACTATACAGGGAGCAGATAAAGTGGCCTGAGATGGCACTGAAAGTAGACAAGGAGGGATTTATTTGAAGAATCGGTAAACTGGCTGGTGTGGAGTGGGAAAAGGGTCTCTGACTTTCCTTCTGAATTTCCAGTGAATTTTGGGATTTGACAGGGATATATTTTGGCACCTATTGTGTTTAATGCTTGAAGGAGCTGGGTGTTGGTTTGGGTCATGAAGTTCATCAAATTGGATAGCTTTGAGGGTAATCAAGCCCCCGTCACACATAGCAAGAATGTGCAGGAACCACGCCGACACGGCAAAAATGGTCATAATCCAGATGCAGTTGGGAGGGACAGAGGCGTGGTCAGCCGTGTCAGAATGCAGCCAGACTGCCTCGTGCACACCTGCACGATGCAACCCAAACACATTTAGTCAACAATCAGACAACACAGACTGTTGTCAGACGGCACCAACATTGGAGCTGTCACCCACCCACGCAATCACATATTGGCTCGTCTTCACATTCCCGGCGCTCACTGACCTCTCATCAGGAGAAGGATGCGCTGACAGGAGTGTGTGTCTCTCACATGATGGAGTGCGCGTGTGTAGAACAGGTGATCAAACCAGCGTGTGAGTGTGTGGCCGAAATGTTTGCTTATAATGCTTATAATTGCTTATAAGTAGCTGTCCATCCAGAGCGCACACACAAAAAGGCTAACAAATGTCAGTGATCGCCTGAAATTCATTTTTCCCAAAAAACACCCCATAATGACAACATGAAATATGATTATTATTATGATTCCCAAGACAATCAAACATTGTAAAACCACATAAACATAAAATGAAGAAAAAGCAGGGAATAACCATATGACTGCGTTTATAACAATCATTTTCCAAAAAGATCATTATTGATTTAGACAAATGTTACTCTACAAATTCTGCAAAACACTTAATGAAATTTGTATCATAATATCATTTTGTATTTTGAATATCACAACATACCTTGCTGCCAGTGAAGTCAGAGGAATTATCTGTGGACCCAGAGACAGAATTGTCTCGAGGCACAAATCTGAAGAGTATCGAAACATTTCTGCTGCTTTAAAAGTCAATACCCCGTAATGACAATGTGAAAAAGTCTTTTTTGAGATTTTTCCAAATGTATTAAAATAAAAAAAATACAAAAATAAACAATTACATGTATATAAGTATTCACAGCCTTTGACATGAAGCTCAAAATTGAGCTCAGGTGCATCCTGTTTCCACTGATCATCCTTGAGATGTTTCTACAGCTTAATTGGAGTCCACCTGGGGTAAATTCAGTTGATTGGACATGATTTGGAAAGACACACACCTGTCTACATATAAAGTCCCACAGTTGACAGTCAGAGCACAAATCAAGCATGAAGTCAAAGGAATTGTCTCTAGACCTCTGAGATAGGATTGTCTTGAGGCACAAATGTGGGGAAGGGTACAGAAACATTTCTGCTGCTTTGAAGAGCCCAATGAGCACAGTGGCCTCTATCATCGATAAATGAAGAAGTTCCGATCCACCAGGACTCTTCTGAGAGCTGGCCGCCTGTCTAAACTGAGTGATCAGGGGAGAAGGACCTTAGTCAGGGAGGTGACCAAGAACCTGATGGTCACTCAGTCAGCACTCCAGCATTCCTCTGTGGAGAGAGGAGAACCTTCCAGAAGGACAACCATCTCTGCAGCAATCCACCAATCAGGCCTGTATGGTAGAGTGGCCAGATGGAAGCCACTCCTTAGTAAAAGGAACATGGCAGCCCACCTGGAGTTTGCCAAAAGGCACCTGAAGGACTCTCAGACCATGAGAAACAAAATTCTCCGCTCTGATGAGACAAAGATTGAATGCTTTGGTGTGAATACCAGGCGTCATATTTGGAGGAAACCAGGCACAATCCCTACAGACAGGCCACGCAGCACCGAGGAGATCAGTGGTTGCAGTCTGAGGCTTTCCAGTCCATCACCAAGAGACAATAATGATGGATAGAGGGAGGAATACTAAAATAAGTTAAGCAAAAAATTAATAAATAAGTGTTAAATTCACTGATGTGCCACGCATCTCTTGCAATTTCTTTTGATTTTTGATTCTGACATCAACGGTCATTCTGGAAAACCGCTCACTGCAATGTTTTATTTGCTATATTGATGTGAAAAAAAACTGCCAATATACAGCAGTCTATATTATTATACACTAACCAACAGTTTAATAGTATCATCACCTGGGTGCAGGATAGAGAGTTTGGTTTGCAGACACTCCTGGCTGATGGCTTTGATCTCCTCACAGCCACGTCCTGAACCGCCTCTGCATGAATCCCCTGGGAATGATATAAATAAGCAGCCATGAGTGGAATAGTGTCCTGCTTCATTGGAAGAACTCAACATCAAGTTTGGAATAAATCTAATAGCCCAAAGTCTATTTTAATTTGCCTGTGGGCCTGCACACAAATTGTTTTATAAACCGGGTATTGATTAATTTGCTGATTTTTTTTTAACCTCCCTGTCAATGATGTTGGATACTGATTTAAAAAAAATACATTAATTAATGCATCAAACACAGAGATATGAATGTACCATAGAAACACTTGTACTGTGGATTGTTTATTCAGGTAAAAGGGGCAGTCTTAACTAGCCACTAACTAGCACTAACTGTTGCTAACATTGGCTAACATAGTTCATTACAGAATAGGCTACATATTAAAATAAGTCAACTCAGTCAACTTATACAAGCTCGCTCTATGGTAGACGAAGGCAGAAAACGGACAGGGCACAAAAATTCAGCCCCAGTGGAGAAATAGCCACAAACCGCACAAAATTGTCGTAAGAAGCCGCAAACTGATGGTAGACAAACATAGACATTATAAAGAGGAGTAGACGCTGCATTGGTTGTTGAGGCACAAGAAATGCAGCCGCCATCTTGGAACAGTCATCGTAGTGATTCTATCACAAGGCCGACGGTAGACAAATATGGACATTATAAAGAGGAGTAGACACCGCATTGGTTGCTGCAGCACAAGAAATGTGGCTGCCATCTTGGAGTGGTCAATGTAGTGATTCTATCACATGGCCGACGGCAGACGAACATGGACATTATAAAGAGGAGTAGACACCACACTGGTTGCTGCGGCACAATAAATGTGGCCGCCATCTTGGAGAGGTCATTGTAGTGATTCTATCACAAGGCTGACGGCAGATGAACATGGACATTATAAAGAGGAGTAGACGCTACATTGGTTGCTGCAACATAATAAATGTGGCCGCCATCTTGGAGTGGTCACTGTAGTGATTCTATCACAAGACACACTGAAGGTTTGATTTTATAATCTTATTTTCTTTTTTAATCTTTCTAACATAATATGTATGAAATACCAAGTGTTCCAATACTTTTGCAGGGCACTGTATCCTAAGCTTATGATGAGTGCAAAATGAGTGTGGTTTCTGCCATAAAATACTACTCCAGAACATTTACAAACCTTTGCAACAATGTTTCGGAACACTATTAGCAAATCAGGCCCCTTGATCTATATTTGACACTTTGTATTATAATGAGTCCGTAGCAAAAAGGAAGACATTGTGCGCTGTGCTAAATGAGGTCTCAGTACTTCACCACCTGTTTCAAAACAAATCTTTTAAACCATTCAAGCCAAATATGGTGTACCTAGAGAACTACAACTCCCAACTAGACACTTGTGACCTTATAGTGGTGTAACCTCTTTAGATGATTACAGTGATGACTTCTGGGTTATATAAGCGAAAGTGTTTTTTCTTTATGTGCAGTGCTATGATGAAGATCTTTGGACCGAACGCTTGGTTATAGAAAGACAGATAAAAGATTTGCTTGAAGTTAAGTGTGCAGAAAATTCTTATTGCCACTATGTTAATCAATCTTGAGATTCTCAAAATAGATACCAGTTTGTACATCTGCTGTTTTAATGAATTGAAAAATCTATTTTTTTTTTCTTTTATATATCAGCCTGAATGTTTTGTGAACTATAATTCTGCATATTTTTTTAACAACCCTCATGCAGAAATATGCTGTCAACTGCTCTGTGGAAAGCCCATAATCCATACCTGTTTCTTGGATAAATATGCACACTAATGAATGGTTAAGCACAAGTCAAGTGCAAAGTCCACAGATGATTCACACCACCTTTGAAGTGTTTAGATGCAATATTACACAAACATGCCGCACACAAACTTCGCATCACTGTCCACACCTTATCGGTGTTCCCTCGTGGGTACTATATCTTAACCATGCTGTAAGACTTCAATATGTGAGCATTAACACGCTTCAAGGTCCCTGATTTCTCTTCCGGAATTACCGTGTGGCATCCAGGAGGAGAAGCTGGAGATTTGTTCCCTTCAGTGCAAAGTAAATAGAAGAGGCAGGGAAAGCAATCACATAACCAGCACATGCTCGACTATCAACAAAACACAGGAGTCTAGATTAAGATTATGTTGAAATCAGTGCTATTTAATGTAACCTGCAAGCAGATAAACCTTGTCCATCCTTTGATGGGTTTGGAAAGATAGGTTTCAAGGTCAAGCTGAACTGTAGGATGTCACCACTTTTGAAAAGTGGTCTGTGAAAACAATGTCATTCATTCCCATTCGTAAATGAGCCGTGCGTAGAATTGTCAGTGCGGAGTAAAGGCACCGTGACCCTATTCACAACATAAGCCTGTAGTTAATCCAACCTCACCAACCCAGTAGGAAAGTTCTGAGAGTGACCCACAGCAAAACACAATCTTTAACCATTTCCCTGAGGCCTACGGGGTATAATCATGAAAATTATAATAATTGCACAATTTCCCACTTATTTTTCCTTAATGTACTTAAAGTCTAACTCGAAACACTTGCATCAAGTAACTGAATGTTTGTAGCGTAGTCGACCTACTCCCCAGATGTTCAAACGTTTACAGGAATTACCGAGTAATTGGCCTTCTCAGCTGTGGTGTCACCACTGTGGTGAAGACCCACCAGGCACGCACTGAGAGCAAGCGTCTACTAGAGGTGGGCGGATCGATCCTAATATCGATAATATTGATACCAACACTGGTATTGATATTGAATGATCCTCACTTTTTTTCTGTCCCGCAAAGTCTACTCTCTGTCTGTGAGCAGCGCTGTGCTGTGTCACACAACACGGAGCAGCGCACCCTTGTATTGTGGCTTGTCAGCCCTCTACCTCAGGAGATTTTGTTTTAAGTTGTGTTGAGTGATTTTTTTTTTTTTTTTAAATGTTGATTGTGATAATAAAGTATTTTGTTGTCACGTACAATGTTTGGCGAAATCCTGTCCTAGGTCTTTTGGATCCTTTGGATCTATGATGCTTAAATATGAAAAAGTATTGGTATCGGTATCAATATCGGCAATACTGGGCCTGTATTTACTTGGTATCGGATCAATACCAAAATTCCCGGTATCGCCCTCCTTTAGCGTCTACCGCTCATGGTAGCTAGCTTCTAGCAAACAAACTTTAATGTTGGATGAAGGCAACATAAAAAGTTTGCTTGCTAGTTGTCACTAGCATTCAACATTAGCAGACTAGTCAAAACACAAACGTAGGGGTATGTTATTACTTATTTTATTTGGCTTCCCACTAGATTGTGAACATAATAGGTAATGTATGTCGTTAATTGTTGACCTGCGTCTTGACGTCTCGATTGCAAAATCCTCACTACTGCAACGTCCACAGTTGAACAAAAAATGCAATAAGTCTTTAGTGCCTGCATCGATGGTGAACTGCGATCTGTGGCCCAGTATTGCATTGGCTTTGCGGTCTGAACCACAAACGCTTGTAGTTCTTCATTCTACTGCAACATCTGTGGCTGAACAAAAATCAGCAAGTTTTTTTTTTTGCTCAAGTCACCATGCAGGACTGTCTATGGTTTGGTTTTTCAGTCTGAGCCACTTTTGTTTTTGTGCTTTTAGTAAGATGCTTCTAGTCCTGCTTCAACTTTTCATTTTCATGTTGTGTTTAATTCAGCAGGAATCCATGTGCACTGATGTAGATTATCTGTCGTCCTTGAATCCTCACTAGATCTCATTTGTAAGTCCTCGTCATCTCTGCTCTCTTTCGGTTTAATTTTCATATGCTTGCTTTTAGAAATGCTGCTTGTTGTTTGTTGTCTTCTTCCCCTGTGTAAGTGTGAGCAATCAGCATTGAGTCCCACCCAACAGCATTTCAGGGCTGCTAAGAAATGACTTTTCCGCCACTGATAAATCACCTTTCAGTGACCTTTCAGTGAAGCCACACACAAAGGTGTCGGACTCCCTAAAATAGCCCGCAAATTCCAACGGTGGATATGGAACCCAGGCAGCACTTTGGATTCTATTGAGGATTCATCCCTAATTTTACCATAAGACACACATAGAGTTATATTCAACTAAATGCACTCACACTTAATTTCCAAAAAGGGACTTTATCATGGCAACGTATTAACCTCTGATTAGTAAACTGATAATCCCCCATGACACATACACCTTATATTTTTGAAATGATTTCCATGTTGGCATACAGGAGGCTTTTGTAAACACGACACTGCCAGAAGCCATTGTTACTGACCTTTTGCTACTTCTCTACACAAGATTTTTAAAAATACGACACAGCGCTGGCCCTCGGTTTCACATAGTTAATGGTCACCTCACCAAAAGCCATGAATGCTAAACATGCACAAATTGTGTCTGTTGTCATATTGACCATTTATTTAGCTTTGGCTGCATTACCTTTTATGACACACTAGTCTCAGCAACTAGGACAGTTAAACTAATGAAAAAAAAATCATTCACACAATGTAACTAAATGAAATATGATCTGCAGATATTTGAAATCATACTGGCAACATTAAACTATATATACACTCAACAAAAATATAAACGCAACACTTTTGGTTTTGCTCCCATTTTGTATGAGATGAACTCAAAGATCTAAAACTTTTTCCACATACACAATATCACCATTTCCCTCAAATATTGTTCACAAACCAGTCTAAATCTGTGATAGTGAGCACTTCTCCTTTGCTGAGATAATCCATCCCACCTCACAGGTGTGCCATATCAAGATGCTGATTAGACACCATGATTAGTGCACAGGTGTGCCTTAGACTGCCCACAATAAAAGTCCACTCTGAAAGGTGCAGTTTTGTTTTATTGGCGGGGGATACCAGTCAGTATCTGGTGTGACCACCATTTGCCTCATGCAGTGCAACACATCTCCTTCGCATAGAGTTGATCAGGTTGTCAATTGTGGCCTGTGGAATGTTGGTCCACTCCTCTTCAATGGCTGTGCAAAGTTGCTGGATATTGGCAGGAACTGGTACACGCTGTCATATACGCCGGTCCAGAGCATCCCAAACATGCTCAATGGGTGACATGTCCGGTGAGTATGCCGGCCATGCAAGAACTGGGACATTTTCAGCTTCCAAGAATTGTGTACAGATCCTTGCAACATGGGGCCGTGCATTATCCTGCTGCAACATGAGGTGATGTTCTTGGATGTATGGCACAACAATGGGCCTCAGGATCTCTGTGCATTCAAAATGCCATCAATAAAATGCACCTGTGTTCTTCATCCATAACAGACGCCTGCCCATACCATAACCCCACCGCCACCATGGGCCACTCGATCCACAACAATGACGTCAGAAAACCGCTCACCCACACGACGCCACACACGCTGTCTGCCATCTGCCCTGAACAGTGTGAACCGGGATTCATCCGTGAAGAGAACACTTCTGTCCCCTCGATCTTTTTAAAACTCGAGGGGACAGATCTTTTAAAGCCGTGGCGCCGCGCCTTTGGAATGAGCTTCCCTGCTCCCTTCGCTCGATAGACTCTGTCGATGTTTTTAAAAAGCAACTTAAGACTCACCTTTTTAAAATTGCATTTTAGCTTGATTTTCTTTTAAATGTTTGTATGTGTTATTTTGTATTTATTGATTTTATCATGTGAAGCACTTTGTGACCCTGGTGTGTTGAAAGTGCTATATAAATAAAGTTTACTTACTTACTTACTTCTCCAAAGTGCCAAACGTCAGTGAATGTGAGCATTTGCCCACTCAAGTCGGTTACGACGACGAACTGTAGTCAGGTTGAGACCCCGATGAGGATGACGAGCATGCAGATGAGCTTCCCTGAGACGGTTTCTGACAGTTTGTGCAGAAATTCTTTGGTTATGCAAACCGATTGTTTCAGCAGCTGTCCGAGTGGCTGGTCTCAGACGATCTTGGAGGTGAACATGCTGGATGTGGAGGTCCTGGGCTGGTGTGGTTACACGTGGTCTGCGGTTGTGAGGCTGGTTGGATGTACTGCCAAATTCTCTGAAACGCCTTTGGAGACGGCTTATGGTAGAGAAATGAACATTCAGTACACGAGCAACAGCTCTGGTTGACATTCCTGCTGCACGCTCCCTCAAATCTTGCGACATCTGTGGCATTGTGCTGTGTGATAAAATTGCACCTGTCAGAGTGGCCAGAGTTAGATTGATCTAGATAACTAGATAACGATTTGTTTCACAGTGTAATCTTCACATGCCTTAACTAAAGCACTCCCTCTGCTGAATCACCTCTAAATTATTTACACATTATTCACTTTGTGTGTTTTTAGGAATCCGCTAGCTTAGCGCAGCTACTAGCTCTTAGCTGATATAGCATGGTGGCTTCTCCTGTCTCTCCCGCACTTTTCTGCTCTGGGTGTGAAATGTTTAGCTATTCCTCAGCCTCCTTTAGCAGTAATGGTACTTGTAATAAGTGTAGCTTATTCGTAGCTTTGGAGGCCAGGCTGGGCGAATTGGAGACTCGGCTCTGCACCGTGGAAAATTCTGCAGCTAGCCAGGCCCCTGTAGTCGGTGCGGACCAAGGTAGCTTAGCCGCCGTTAGTTCCCCTCCGGCAGATCCAGAGCAGCCGGGAAAGCAGGCCGACTGGGTGACTGTGAGGAGGAAGCGTAGTTCTAAACAGAAGCCCCGTGTACACCACCAACCCGTTCACATTTCTAACCGTTTTTCCCCACTCGGCGACACACCCGCCGAGGATCAAATTCTGGTTATTGGCGACTCTGTTTTGAGAAATGTGAAGTTAGCGACACCAGCAACCATAGTCAATTGTCTTCTGGGGGCCAGAGCAGGCAACATTGAGGGAAATTTGAAACTGCTGGCTAAGGCTAAGCGTAAATTTGGTAAGATTGTAATTCACGTCGGCAGTAATGACACCCGGTTACGCCAATCGGAGGTCACTAAAATTAACATTGAATCGGTGTGTAACTTTGTAAAAACAATGTCGGACTCTGTAGTTTTCTCTGGGCCCCTCCCCAATCGGACCGGAAGTGACATGTTTAGCCGCATGTTCTCCTTGAATTGCTGGCTGTCTGAGTGGTGTCCAAAAAATGAGGTGGGCTTCATAGATAATTGGCAAAGCTTCTGGGGAAAACCTGGTCTTGTTAGGAGAGACGGCATCCATCCCACTTTGGATGGAGCAGCTCTCATTTCTAGAAATCTGGCCAATTTTCTTAAATCCTCCAAACCGTGACTATCCAGGGTTGGGACCAGGAAGCAGAGTTGTAGTCTTACGCACCTCTCTGCAGCTTCTCTCCCCCTGCCATCCCCTCATTACCCCATCCTTGTAGAGACGGTGCCTGCTCCCAGACCACCAACAACCAGTAAAAATCTATTTAAGCATAAAAATTCAAAAAGAAAAAATAATATAGCACCTTCAACTGCACCACAGACTAAAACAGTTAAATGTGGTCTATTAAACATTAGGTCTCTCTCTTCTAAGTCCCTGTTAGTAAATGATATAATAATTGATCAACATATTGATTTATTTTGCCTTACAGAAACCTGGTTACAGCAGGATGAATATGTTAGTTTAAATGAGTCAACACCCCCGAGTCACACTAACTGTCAGAACGCTCGTAGCACGGGCCGAGGCGGAGGATTAGCAGCAATCTTCCACTCCAGCTTATTAATTAATCAAAAACCCAGACAGAGCTTTAATTAATTTGAAAGCTTGACTCTTAGTCTTGTCCATCCAAATTGGAAGTCCCAAAAACCAGTTTTATTTGTTATTATCTATCGTCCACCTGGTCGTTACTGTGAGTTTCTCTGTGAATTTTCAGACCTTTTGTCTGACTTAGTGCTTAGCTCAGATAAGATAATTATAGTGGGCGATTTTAACATCCACACAGATGCTGAGAATGACAGCCTCAACACTGCATTTAATCTATTATTAGACTCAACTGGCTTTGCTCAAAATGTAAATGAGTCCACCCACCACTTTAATCATATCTTAGATCTTGTTCTGACTTATGGTATGGAAATTGAAGACTTAACAGTATTCCCTGAAAACTCCCTTCTGTCTGATCATTTCTTAATAACATTTACATTTACTCTGATGGACTACCCAGCAGTGGGGAATAAGTTTCATTACACTAGAAGTCTTTCAGAAAGCGCTGTAACTAGGTTTAAGGATATGATTCCTTCTTTATGTTCTCTAATGCCATATACCAACACAGTGCAGAGTAGCTACCTAAACTCTGTAAGTGAGATAGATTATCTCGTCAATACTTTTACATCCTCATTGAAGACAACTTTGGATGCTGTAGCTCCTCTGAAAAAGAGAGCCTTAAATCAGAAGTGCCTGACTCCGTGGTATAACTCACAAACTCGCAGCTTAAAGCAGATAACCCGTAAGTTGGAGAGGAAATGGCGTCTCACTAATTTAGAAGATCTTCACTTAGCCTGGAAATAGAGTCTGTTGCTCTATAAAAAAAAGCCCTCCGTAAAGCTAGGACATCTTACTACTCATCACTAATTGAAGAAAATAAGAACAACCCCAGATTTCTTTTCAACACTGTAGCCAGGCTGACAAAGAGTCAGAGCTCTATTGAGCCGAGTATTCCTTTAACTTTAACTAGTAATGACTTCATGACTTTCTTTGCTAATAAAATTTTAACTATTAGAGAAAAAGTTACTCATAACCATCCCAAAGACATATCGTTATCTTTGGCTGCTTTCAGTGATGCCGGTATTTGGTTAGACTCTTTCTCTCCAATTGTTCTGTCTGAGTTATTTTCATTAGTTACTTCCTCCAAACCATCAACATGTCTATTAGACCCCATTCCTACCAGGCTGCTCAAGGAAGCCCTACCATTAATTAATGCTTTGATCTTAAATATGATCAATCTATCTTTATTAGTTGGCTATGTACCACAGGCTTTTAAGGTGGCAGTAATTAAACCATTACTTAAAAAGCCATCACTTGACCCAGCTATCTTAGCTAATTATAGGCCAATCTCCAACCTTCCTTTTCTCTCAAAAATTCTTGAAAGGGTAGTTGTAAAACAGCTAACTGATCATCTGCAGAGGAATGGTCTATTTGAAGAGTTTCAGTCAGGTTTTAGAATTCATCATAGTACAGAAACAGAATTAGTGAAGGTTACAAATGATCTTCTTATGGCCTCAGACAGTGGACTCATCTCTGTGCTTGTTCTGTTAGACCTCAGTGCTGCTTTTGATACTATTGACCATAAAATTTTATTACAGAGATTAGAGCATGCCATAGGTATTAAAGGCACTGCACTGCGGTGGTTTGAATCATATTTATCTAATAGATTACAATTTGTTCATGTAAATGGGGAATCTTCTTCACAGACTAAGGTTAATTATGGAGTTCCACAAGGTTCTGTGCTAGGACCAATTTTATTCACTTTATACATGTTTCCCTTAGGCAGTATTATTAGACAGCACTGCTTAAATTTTCATTGTTACGCAGATGATACCCAGCTTTATCTATCCATGAAGCCAGAGGACACACAACAATTAGCTAAACTGCAGGATTGTCTTACAGACATAAAGACATGGATGACCTCTAATTTCCTGCTTTTAAACTCAGATAAAACAGAAGTTATTGTACTTGGCCCCACAAATCTTAGAAACATGGTGTCTAACCAGATCCTTACTCTGGATGGCATTACCCTGACCTCTAGTAATACTGTGAGAAATTTTGGAGTCATTTTTGATCAGGATATGTCATTCAATGCGCATATTAAACAATTATGTAGGACTGCTTTTTTTGCATTTGCGCAATATCTCTAAAATTAGAAAGGTCTTGTCTCAGAGTGATGCTGAAAAACTAATTCATGCATTTATTTCCTCTAGGCTGGACTATTGTAATTCATTACTATCAGGTTGTCCTAAAAGTTCCCTGAAAAGCCTTCAGTTAATTCAAAATGCTGCAGCTAGAGTACTGACAGGGACTGGAAGGAGAGAGCATATCTCACCCATATTGGCCTCTCTCCATTGGCTTCCTGTTAATTCTAGAATAGAATTTAAAATTCTTCTTCTTACTTATAAGGTTTTGAATAATCAGGTCCCATCTTATCTTAGGGACCTCATAGTACCATATCACCCCAATAGAGCGCGTCGCTCTCAGACTGCAGGCTTACTTGTAGTTCCTAGGGTTTGTAAGAGTAGAATGGGAGGCAGAGCCTTCAGCTTTCAGGCTCCTCTCCTGTGGAATCAGCTCCCAATTCAGATCAGGGACACAGACACCCTCTCTACTTTTAAGATTAGGCTTAAAACTTTCCTTTTTGCTAAAGCTTATAGTTAGGGCTGGATCAGGTGACCCTGAACCATCCCTTAGTTATGCTGCTATAGACTTAGACTTCTGGGGGGTTCCCATGATGCACTGAGTGTTTCTTTCTCTTTTTGCTCTGTATGCACCATTCTGCATTTAATCATTAGTGATTGATCTCTGCTCCCCTCCACAGCATGTCTTTTTCCTGGTTCTCTCCCTCAGCTCCAACCAGTCCCAGCAGAAGACTGCCCCTCCCTGAGCCTGGTTCTGCTGGAGGTTTCTTCCTGTTAAAATGGAGTTTTTCCTTCCCACTGTCGCCAAGTGCTTGCTCACAGGGGGTCGTTTTAACCGTTGGGGTTTTTCCGTAATTATTGTATGGCCTTGCCTTACAATATAAAGCGCCTTGGGGCAACTGTTTGTTGTGATTTGGCACTATATAAATAAAATTGATTGATTGTTTGATTTGATTTGTGGGCAGTCTAAGGCACACCTGTGCACTAATCATGGTGTCTAATCAGCATCTTGATATGGCACACCTGTGAGGTGGGATGGATTATCTCAGCAAAGGAGAAGTGCTCACTATCACAGATTTAGACTGGTTTGTGAACAATATTTGAGGGAAATGGTGATATTGTGTATGTGGAAAAAGTTTTAGATCTTTGAGTTCATCTCATACAAAATGGGAGCAAAACCAAAAGTGTTGCGTTTATATTTTTGTTGAGTGTATATATATATATTTAACATATAAAATGAATTCTTAAACAAAGGTTATTGATTAGAAAAAGTCACATGACTGTATACACAGTCAGGGACCAGAGGGCATCCAGTTTGGTGACACCAACGTTGCATCTCTGCTTTTTGCGGATGATGTGGTTCTGTTGGCTTCATCAGGCACAGACCTCCAATGCACACTGAACAGGTTTGAGGCTGAGTGTGAAGTCAATGGGATGAGAATCAGCACCTCCAAATCTGACACCATTGTCCTCTGTCGCAAAAGGGGGAGTTCCCCGGGTAGAGGAGTTTAAGTATCTTGGGGTCTTGTTCACACGTGGGGGTAAGTTAGAGCGTAAGATCAATACATGGATTGGGGCAGTGTTTGAAGTTTTTTATGGATGCTGTATTGGACTGTCGTGATGAAGAAGGAGCTGAGCCAGTAGGTGAATCTATCAATTCACTAGTCGATTTACACTCCTATCTTCACCTATTGTGATGAACTTTGGGTAATGGCAGAAAAATAAGGTTGTTGATACATGTGATGGAAATAAGATTCCTCCATTGGGTATCTGGGCTTACACTCATGGACAGGGTGAGGAGGTGAACTGCCTGGGAGGGACTTGGAGAAGAGCTGATGCTTCTCTGATTCAAAAGGGGCCAATTGAGGTGGTTTGGGCATCTGGGGAGGATGCACCCTAGTTGTCTCCCATGAAGGTCTTCGAGGCACATTCAATTAGGAGGAGGCCCCGGCTCGCTTGGGAATGCCTCAGGATCCCCCAGGAAGTGTTACAGGACTTGGCCGAGAATAGGGAAGTGTGGGATAAGCTGCTCAGTCTGCTGCCACCATGGCCCAGACCCAGATAAGTAGCAAAAAATGAATGAACTCGAGCACCACAAACCTCCGCCAACTCTAGTTTCCAATTCCACAAATTTTTACCTTGGAAAGAACTTTCAAGGTCAAAGTCTTGTTAGAAGTGGCTTTTCACAAGCTAAAATATAGACATAATATGCAGATCTATGTGTATGTCAAAGTAGAGTCTGCGATTTGGTAGAATTTCCGATTGGAAACTGTACGAGTAGAGTCTCCAATCTGAGAATCTAGTGCCAGAATCTGAGATTCTACCAGTAGAGACTCCGATCAGAAACTCTACTAGTAGAGACTCCAATTCTACAAAGCCATTCATTATCATGACAAGATGATATCTAGACATCGAATGACACTACTGTGGAAATTAGAAAAAATATGTCATATCAACGTAACATTAGAGCTACACCATGCTGAAGTGATCGCAATAAGAAGAACTTGTAATCAACGGAAACTCTACTAGTAGGTTCTATGATTGGAGACTCTACTAATAGAGTTTATGAACGGAGTCTTTACTGGGATTCTGACAGTAGATTCTCTGACTGGAGACTTTACTAGTAGAGACTCCCATTGCAGTCTGGGCCCAATCTCACGTTTTTTTTTTTTTGTTTTTTTTTTTCTGTGCTCCCGGGACTCCACCTTGACATATATATATTATATACAGTAGATCAAAAGGGCTTTTCATTGTTAAAATCAATTATCCGCTAAATCCGCAATACGGATCCGATCCGGATCAAACAGTCTATTCACTGAGAGCGCTAGTTTGCACCTCATTGTCACAAATGAGAGTGTTTGAGGCACTTTTGATTGAGATTTAATGCAAATTGTACACCAAATGGGCTTTTCAATATTAAATTCAAATGTCTACAAAATCCATATCACATATGGATCAACATTTGTCAGACGATAATGAGTTCCAGTCTGCACCTCATTTTCAAATGTGAGAGTGATTGGGCATGTTTTATTAAGATATAACGTAAAATATTAAATGGGGGTTTTCAACTTTAATTTTAAATGGCCACAAAATCTGTGGCCATTTAAAATTCAGGCCATCTGGCTGCAGCCCCACACGACTGCAGCCTGATGGCGGCAGGTATGGACTCACCTTAAACAAAGAGAAACCTTGCCTTTCACTTCAAGCCAGGCCTGGAGGTAAGAAATGTGATTATATGATTATAGTAAAACATGCATATAATAGATTCAGGTGGACCAGTGAATTTTGTCCGTTATAATCAAAATCAGTTATATGTATAAAACTAATAAAATCTGTTATACGTATATAATGGAGAAAACCTGTTATATGTATGTAACGGATTAGTTACAGTCAGAAGCCGCTGAACGATCTATGGGGAATCCCCAGCACCAATTAGGCTTATGTATTTCCTTGATTAAAAGCCTGACCTTGAATTGGGACCTGCTTCATTTAATGACCGGGTCAAAACTTTGTCTGAAAAAATTAACACCTGCCTGAAATTAGCGCCGGGCATTATGTACATTTAAAAAGGTTATATTTGGTCGAGTCACTTTTTTTCTAAGTCTGCTGTAGAGTGGTACCTTAAAATCCTAAAGCTTGATTTATGCTTCTCCAGCTCTGTAACTTTGAGGCCATGCAATGACTGACGTGTGCATGAACCCTTTAAAAGTTCTCCGTAGCATGTTTATGCAATTTACTGTTATGTGTCGGATGCAGCCCGGAGAACCGACCAGCGTTTGAAGGACCCAGTATAAAATAAGCAGAGCACGGTACAAAGGATAACAGAGTTTAATAAACATAACAGTGATGTGATAAATATAAAAGTGCGCGGTCTGGCGTGGTGGATTGCGGTGCGCTCCCAGCAGCGCTAACGGTCCGGAGCCAGAACCAGTTCGGACCCAAGGACCCCGCCGACACCCCCCAGGTGGCCGCGACAAACCAAATCTGTGAATGAAGAAATCATTATGTGAGTCCACACTCAACACACAGAGAGAACGCTCAAAGGTGTACAAACAGCAAACACTTCCTGGCTTAATTACTAATCAGCTTCCCACCCTGCAGGCATGGAACACCCTGTTCACAAACTCACTGCAGCGGAAGCTAATTAAAACGACTAACATAACAGCTCAATATAACAAGGTGTGAGGGACACCACATTTACTGACTGTATAAATGTTAGTCACAAAATCTAACGTACCTCAGGAAGTGTGCTGACGAGCGTGAGACCTCACCCCCTCCTCTTTCACAGACCATGCATCAAACCTGGACGTTCTCTGCATCCACTGATGATGAGATGGCTCTTGAGACGACGATCTCACCCGTCTGGTCACAAGGTCGGGTCTCTGGCAAATACACACTGTGTACTCCAGACTTAAATGCTACCATGTTCCAATCTGTGTAGATGCACCACAGCTGTGAGTCCTGACGAGCCGCAGGTGATCAGGGTGAGGTCCTGATATCTCAGCCACACAGGCACTCAGTCCCAAATGCGCACCACCTGGAAGGAAAACCAAAAGACAGAAACAAAAGACAAACAAAAGCCAGCCAGGCACGCCAGCCACAACAATTTACTGCAGGAACAGTGGCTTTTTCTGGATCAATTTGTCCCTCAACGAGCTTTATACAATCATTGACCCTCAAACCAATGATACGGTACGTACAATTTCTCTCCACGAACTGCATGTCGTTGTGAAGTTGGTCATATTTGTGGGCTTTTCTGCCAAACATATTTAATCCAGGATCGAAATGTCATCAGTAGGCGCACTGAAAAAAAAAATGACAGGAGAGGAAGGAGTGAAAGTGGAAAAGTGACAAATCACAGCCTTTTGGGGTGTCCATCATTTAGCAGGTGCACGGGTTCACAGCCATGCAAAGGACTCTGATCTAAAGCGGTTTGGTTCATTGCACCCAGGGATATGTGTGGAACTTAACACCATATTACAGTGCAGTCAGCAAGCAACATTTTGTTAATAATCGCCAGCCCCGTTTAAGTGCCTAGTCTTTTAATGATGGAAATACAGTACCTACTTTACTCGAATTGGCTAGTGTCAGCACTGAACTTCACTTCATACCTCTTTTACTGGGCACATCCAGACTGATCTGTCTGGTGCATGCAAAGGGTTTTAATGGAAATACATTGATTGTCTGATGTGAATGAAAATCCGTTATACAAAATCTGGTATATGCGATGTTTATTACATTGAAAACCATACAAAAGCATTGGGACGTTTGCTTTTGTCTGGTGAGTGAGAATATCTGGTTCATACAATGGCGGTTTAGGCGCGTTTTAGTGTATATTTGTTATTGATGTCAGACATTGTGTCCACCATGGTGTGACACTACATCTGATACTTCATGCTATTTCCAGTTTGTCAGGTGAATTAATTGCGCCAGTCAGCTTGATAACTCTCGGGAATAAACTGGCAAACAATCCAGTGAGAAAGACAGCTACGATTCCCCACACTAATCTATATCCAATACACTTCAGCATTTTACAGTCAAGAATTAATAAGTAGGGTTTTGTCATTTGTTGCACGAACAGTCAGTAATTACAATCAGCCAGTATTACGTCACATTGACATGCGAGAATGCATCAGCTTGAGAAGTAAACATGGCCTACAAAAGGGCTTATTTCAGAGTAACTACCTAATGAAGTCCTGAAACGTTTTGTTTGGCGAGGATAATGTCACTTTAAAGATGGTGGAGTGGCATCAGTTGACATCATAGTACTTGAAAATGCTTGAAAACAGTTTGAAAACAGGCCTTAAAGGGGTCATATTAGATACATTTTCAGCGAGCTACTCAGGTTGCCAGGTGCCTCAAAACAGACTTTAAAGTTTGCTACAGGCATGGTGTAAAAATGTGTGGAATGATTCCTTTTGGATCTACAGTGGAAGTTGTCAAGTCTTCAAGTTGCAGTATTTAAATTTTTACAGAAACATCAAAATGCATGTCGGCCTTTGTTAATTCCTCTAAGTAACTGAGATTCGACCCCCTGACCCTTCCGTTAATGGACAACTCACTCCAACCACTGAGCTGGAACTTAGACTCATTAGATTGGGTTGTATGTATGTTTACAGTGTCATGACTCAGTTCCCCTTCCCTATTTCCTGTAACACAAAAATATATTGAAAATGAAGATATACTGAGTAAGCAAATACTGCTTTAAAATGTCAAATTCCTTCATCAAAGGTCAAAATTTGTCCGACCCAAAATAGCAAGAAGCACATTGCCCCTTCACTAACGCATTCACTCATCTTCAACCACTTTCTCCAATAAAGGGTCATGGGGCATCACTGGGGAGCCTATCCCATCAGTCATAGGGTGTGAGGTGGGGCACACCATACGCCAGTCTGTTGCAGGGCCACATATAGACAAACAAACACATTCACACACACCTACGGAGAATTTAAACTTTCCAATCCACCTAACCTGCATGTCTTTGGATGTGAGAGGAAGCCAGAGCACCCAGAGGGAACACACGCAAACACGGGGAGAACACACAAACTCCACACAAAAAGGCCACAGGTGGGAAATGATCCCATGACCTTCTTGCTGTGAGGCAACAGTGCTAACCACTAAGCCAGCATGCTGCCCCTTAGTAACTCAGTCTACCAAGTAATCAAATTTAATGGATAATTACAGCAGAAACACCCAGGGTTCGTTACTGCAGAACTGCAAAATTTAAACACTGCTTAAACCACCTTTACAGCAACTTCAGATTTGCTCAAAAGTCTCAGCTATCAGCACTCTCTGGCATGATTGAAAGAAATTCCACACAAGAGGAGAAAGAATCACTGGAATATAGCAGCATGGAAAGAATTTACAAAACCATTTCTGAGGTTCTGCACCTCGAGTGAACCACAGCAAGAGCCATTATCTCCAAGTAGAGAAAACTGGGAATGGTAATTTTACCAGTGGTGAGTCTGTCAAAATGAAATGAGTAAAATAAAATAAATGAATGATCTCGGCCACAGTCAGCGTTGCTGATTCTATACCATTATGCTGCATTCAAGTGTTGGCTGTAAGCTGCAGGCAGTAAACCACATGGTCCACAGATTTCACTGAGATGACAAAGGAAAATTCCACCACTGACAATAAAGTAAAAGAGGCTAAGGTAAGACACTAACTGTATAATCAGTCATTTTGAAAAGTTGAGTTGATATTTTTGTTTATTCTTGAGCTGCCTCCATACCATTAAATTGTACACATATTTAGCTTGTGGCTGTGTTTATGTTGTAACTAAATACTGAGTGGATTAAAATTGTGTTTTTTCCCCATTGGAAAATTAAACCTTAAAACAGCTCAAAATAAGGAACAGGCTTTGAAAGCGGTGAATTCCCTTTTAAAAACCTCTGGTTTGCTTTTGAAAGCAGTAGTCATATCTGCAGATGTTTTAAAATCTTAGTGTTTTACAAGCTTTTCATGTAGAGTTACTTTAGCATAGATACCAGTACACTCACACACTCACAGCTTCTGCTTCTATAGCTTAGCCTAACTATATTTGATTTTACTACTCTTGTAGTCTACATGCTAATTACCTATACTACAATCTTCTCCTGTGATGTCTTATCCTTCTTATGTATTATTTATTATATTTATTATATTATATATAATATAATATTATATTATTATATAATAATATTTATTATATTATATATACCTTTTTCTTGAGCTGCTTGGGTGGGTAGGGAAAGTTCCCATGGGATAGTAGAGAAGTTTGAATCTTCGACTGGACTGGGTTGCTTGACGCAAGGACGTTTCGCTTCCTCGCGTCAAGCAACCCAGTCCAGTCGAAGATTCGAGCTTCTCTACTATGGAAACCACCTGAGAGCCTACACAGAAACTTCCCATGGGATAAAAAAGATTTTTAACCTACCATCCCTGGTTCTCAAGACCAGGCACCTAAGTGGCTCTACTCTACTATTTTCTACTCTCCTATTTTACTCTTCCTTTTTAGATATTTAGATATACCTTTGTATACTGGCATAGTTCCACCTTAGAATTGGAATATAACATATAAGATATAGCTTACTGAATTTCCATGTAACTGTAGACAACTGCATAAAGACAAAGCAATAAAAAAAAACTTGATAGTTAACAATGTCCTGCAGACTCAACACGGAGGAAACAAATGAGGGGAGGAGAAACACGTGACCTCTTGTGGCCATACAATTTTGGCCAAAGGATTAACCAAACCAATGATAAACATTCAGGAAATCAGAACCATATGTTTGAAGGGAGTTGGACTGAGGTGCTTATTTGTATTTGGTAAATTAATGGGGGCTAATTGATAATGTCATTACATCATGCAAGGGGTGCAGGGAAGGGCAAGGCCAAAAATCAAGGAATGCTGCCCATCAATCCTCTTTGAATACCACAGATGCAGGGCAGAAGATTAAGATCCGCTCAGCTAACTAGGAGCAGACCTGTCTGTGATGCACAACTACCACTTGTGCAGGATATGGGACGGTTACAAAGATCCCACACGTCCATAAATGTATATTAGAAGACCAAAGACTGTTGTCATGTTGTGTTACTTGTTACAACCGCCAGCACAAACCTCGTCACCGCAACACTGGTTGTCCAACATGCTGCCATTTGCACATTATAGGCTCTATTTAACAGTGGACACAACAAGGACTTGTGCAGTTACTGTTTAACTAGCTGGGAATATGTGGTAGTCTAAATTCCTAATGTTTTCCAACGACTGAAAATAATGTGCCAGCTCTGCACCGGGCGGCAGCTCGTTTTTTTTTTTGACCAACACATCCGCAGGAGTAGAAGCGATAGAAGTGTTATTTCGAGGACATGGGTACAGAGTGTAAAAATAAAACTAGCCATGACAGGTCTATGATTACTGTTGTCTTTTTGAAATGTTATAGTTGAATGTATACAAGTATTCCTAAGTAAGACAGCTAAGAGAGGAAAGGCTGAATAGTTCATGTGGTTGTATGAATGCTAAGAGTACTGCAAACTCTGATCATCAAGACATCCATCGGCTATTAATGACTTGGTCATGGGGACATTTTAGTGAAGTATTTCATGCCGTACACATGTTTACACACTCTAATTTTGGACTTTTAAAATGCTGAAATGTAGTAAAGCTGTTAACTACACTTAATTCAATCTCAACAAAGGATTTGCAAATATTTTCTTAATGTTGTGAAGGTGATATGAACACAGGAATATTTGTCATTTTACCATAAACGTGATGGTGGACATTGGAGTCTTCAGCAAAGCATTTCACAATAGATTTGTTAATATTACTTGTGTGACATTAACAGTAGTGTTCAGAATAATAGTAGTGCTATGTGACTAAAAAGATTAATCCAGGTTTTGAGTATATTTCTTATTGTTACATGGGAAACAAGGTACCAGTAGATTCAGTAGATTCTCACAAATCCAACAAGACCAAGCATTCATGATATGCACACTCTTAAGGCTATGAAATTGGGCTATTAGTAAAAAAAAAAGTAGAAAAGGGGGTGTTCACAATAATAATAGCTGATGACACAACAGTAATAGTAGCATCTGCTGTTGACGCTACAAACTCAAAACTATTATGTCCAAACTGCTTTTTTAGCAATCCTGTGAATCACTAAACTAGTATTTAGTTGTATAACCACAGTTTTTCATAGAATAGAATAGAATAGAATAGAATAGAATAGAATAGAAAGCCTTTATTGTCATTATACACAGCAAACAGTCTGCATAGTACAACGAGATTAGGGGGGCTGCTCCTTAAAAAGTGCACGCAGTGCAATACCAGACAATATAACATGAATAAACAACAATATCACATAAGGAAACACGTGAAGTCCTTTGCTGAAATGTAAAATTGTGTAACATGTGGACAGTGTAAACAGTGTAGCAATTGAGAGAGAAATGTAAAACTGTATGACAACTATAGGCGATGTAAACAATGGAACAACTGAAAAATGTGCAAAAGTCCTGTGCTACAAATGAGATAGATATGGTGCGACTCAGTACCTAATATAGTCCGTTTTTAGTGCAGATTATTGTTCAACATGGTGATGGTTTTGGGGAAGAAACTGTCTCTGAGTCTATTTGTCCTGGCCTGTATGGACCTGTAGCGCCTGCCAGAGGGCAACAGGTTGAAGAGGTGAAAGCTGGGGTGTGTATTGTCCTTGAGAATGTTCTTGGCCCTACTAAGACAATGGGAGGTGTAGATGGTGGAAATGGGGGGCAGAGGACAGCCAATGATTTTTTGGGCAGTGTTTGCTACCCTCTGCAGTCTCTTCCTGTCAGCTTCAGTGCAGCTGGAGTGCCACACTGACACTGCGTAGGTCAGCAGGCTCTCTATAGTGGAGCGATAGAAGGTCACCAGCAGGGGTGTGCTTAATTGCTCTTTCCTAAGCACCCTCAAGAAGTGTAGTCGCTGCTGGGCCTTCTTGACCAGTGCTGCAGTGTTGACTGACCAGGAGAGGTCAGCAGAGATGTGAACCCCTAGGAACTTGAAGGACTCCACTCGCTCCACGCATTCGCCATTGATGTACAGTGGGGCAGGGGCAGTTTTCTTTCGACGGAAGTCCAGGATGAGTTCCTTAGTCTTTGTGATGTTTAGTGCCAAGTTGTTGGCTGCACTCCACTCGACCAGTTTTTGGACCTCATCTCTGTAGGACGCTTCGTTTCCCCCTGTTATCAGCCCCACCACTGTTGTGTCATCAGCAAATTTAACGATGATGTTCTCCGAGTGGGTGGGGGTGCAGTCAGATGTGTAGAGTGAGTAGAGAAGTGGGCTCAGCACACAGCCCTGGGGGGAGCCGGTACTGAGAGTACGGAAGGAGGAGAAGTGAGGACCAAGCTTCACCTGCTGTGGTCAGTTGACCAGGAAGTCTTTGCACAAATAGGGAGAGCTGTAAGCCGCTGCGTCTGCACGCGCCGCCATCTTGGTCAGTTCATGATTTCACATCTTCACATCTGCGATTAATTTTGATTAATTTTGTTGGTGTGGAACCAAGATTTTGCTGGTTTACTAGTGTGCTTGGGGTCATTGTCTTGTTGAAACCACCCATTTCAAGGGCATGTCCTCTTCAGCATAAGGCAACATGACCTCTTCAAGTATTTTGACATATCCAAACTGATCCATGATACCTGGTATGCGATATATACGCCCAACACCATAGTAGGAGAAACATGCCCATATCATGATGCTTGCACCACCATGCTTCACTGTCTTCACTGTGAACTGTGGCTTGAATTCAGAGTTTGGGGGTCATCTCACAAACTGTCTGCGGCCCTTTGACCCAAAAAGAACAGTTTTACTCTCATCAGTCCACAAAATATTCCTCCATTTCTCTTTAGGCCAGTTGATGTGTTCTTTGGGAAATTGTAACCTCTTCTGCACATGTCTTTTATTTAACAGAGGGACTTTGCAGGGGATTCTTGCAAATAAATTAACTTCACACAGGTGTCTTCTAACTGTCACAGCACTTACAGGTAACTCCAGATTGTCTTTGATCATCCTGGAGCTGATCAATGGGTGAGCCTTTGCCATTCTGGTTATTCTTCTATCCATTTTGATGGTTGTTTTCTGTTTTCTTCCACGCGTCTCTGTTTTTTTGTCCATTTTAAAGCATTGGAGATCATTGTAGATGAACAGCCTATACTTTTTGCAACTGCGTACAGGTTTTCCCCTCTCCAATCAACTTTTTAATCAAACTACGCTGTTCTTCTGAACAATATCTTGAACGTCCCATTTTCCTCAGGCTTTCAAAGAGAAAAGCATGTTTAACAGGTGCTGGCTTCATCCTTAAATAGGGGACACCTGATTCACACCTGTTTGTTCCACAAAATTGATGAACTCACTGACCGAATGCCACACTACTATTATTGTGAACACCCACTTTTCTAATTTTTTTTACTAATAGCGCAATTTCATAGCCTTAAGAGTGTGCATATCATGAATGCTTGGTCTTGTTGGATTTGTGAGAATCTACTGAATCTACTGGTACCTTGTTTCCCATGTAACAATAAGAAATATACTCAAAATGTGGATTAATCTTTTTAGTCACATAGCACTACTGTTATTCTGAACACTACTGTATGTGTTTGTTCACGTTTTGAGCTAGTCACATAAAAAGACAATAAGTGATTGATGGCGTTAAATCACTCATTTATGTTTTGATTACATAGACAAGGTTTAGCTCCCTTCCTGGATAAACGTAGATGTTTGTTTAGAGCAGGGCTGTAGAAAATTCAGAACTAAATTGAGGCTGACTCTTCATTCTAGCTGTGGAAAGGTTTGGAGCAGTGGAGAAGAGGACAGAAAGAGCACCCTTCACCATGCACCAGAGAGCAGCAAAAATCCACCGGATCCGGCAGGAGCTCAAGTCTCTCAAGTCACAGTTCAAGGAGGCAAGCGAGGAGCAACGCCCCCCCTTGGCAGAGCTGTGAACCATCCTGAGAAAGAAGCAGCTGACTCTCCGCAGAGCTGAATGCACCGACAGAGGCAGAAAGAAAGGACCAGGAAGCGAGCATCCTTCATAGCCAACCCCTCTGGCTTCACCAAGCAACTCTTGGGACAGAAGCGTGGAGGGAGATTGGCCTGCTCCAAAGAAGAGATCGATCTGCATATCCAGACCACCTACAGTGACCCTGCCAGGCAGCAGGAACTGGGCCAGTGTAACACCCTGATACAACCACCTCCACCCACCAAGGAGTTCGATAGCAGGGAACTGCTCCTGAAAGAGGTACAGGGCGTTGTGAAGAAGGCACGATCCAGCTCGGCTCCCGGTCCGAGTGGAGTGCCTTACAAGGTCTATAAGAACTGTCCCCTGTTACTCAAGCGGTTGTGGAAGATCTTGAAAGTCATTTGGAGAAGAGGGAAAGTGGCGCAACAGTGGCGATTTGCTGAAGGAGTCTGGATCCCAAAGGAAGAAGATTCCAAGAACATCAACCAGTTCAGGATTATTTCCTTGCTGAGTGTTGAAGGGAAGATTTTCTTCAGCATACTAGCAAGGCGGCTAACCGCCGTTCTCTCTAGCAACCGCTACATCGACACCTCAGTGCAGAAGGGAGGAATATCCAGAGTACCGGGTTGCCAAGAGCATACAGGAGTGGTGACTCAGCTCATCAGAGAAGCCCGGGAGAACAAGGGAGACCTGGCAGTGCTTTGGCTTGACCTGGCTAGCCTATGGCTCTATCCCACATAAACTGGCCCATATAACCTTCGAGAGGCATCATGTGCCAGGCCAAGTGGCTGAACTTATCATGGACTACTACGATCAGTTCAACATGACAGTGTCATCAGGGTCTATAACATCAGAGTGGCACAGAGTGGAGGTCGGGATCATCACAGGCTGCACCATCTCTGTGATTCTTTTTGCTTTGGCAATGAACATGCTTGTGAAGTCCGCCGAAATTCAGTGCCAGGGCCCAAAGACCAAAATGAGAGTGTGCCAACCACCAATCAGGGCGTTCATGGATGACCTGACTATTACCACCGAGTCAGTACCAGGGAGTAGGTGGATCCTGCAAGGTCTGGAGGAGCTGTGTGGATGGGCAAGGATGAGGTTCAAGCCCGAAAAATCAAGGTCACTGGTGTTGAAGAGGGGCAAAGTCGTGGACAGGTTCTGCTTCAGCATCGGAGGGGCGTTAATCCCAACTGTTTCTGAGAGACCAGTGAAGAGCCTTGGCAAGGTATTTAACAGCAGCCTGAAGGATTCAGTATTGGTTCAGGAAACCTGTCAGGAGCTGGAGAGCTGGTTGAGAGCAGTGGACCGGTCTGAGCTTGGTAAGTTCAAGGCTTGGATCTACCAACACGGCATCCTGCCCAGGGTACTTTGGCCTCTGCTCGTCTACGAGGTTCCCATCTCAATCGTGGACGGCTTAGAGAGGAAAGTCAGCAGCTTCCTCAGGAGGTGGCTGGGTCTGCCTAGGAGCCTTAGCAGCATTGCTCTCTATGGATGTAACACCAAGCTCCAACTGCCCCTGAGATCACTGGAAGAGGAGTTTAAGGTGACAAGGGCAAGAGAAGTAATGATATACAGGGACTCCAGCGACCCCAGGGTGGCCCAGGCAGGGGTTAAAGTGAAAACCGGGAGGAAGTGGAGAGCCGATGAAGCTGTATCACAGGCAGAGTCTCGGATACGACACAGAGCCCTGGTTGGAACAGTGGCCCATGGTAGAGCTGGCCTGGGGACAACATCACAGTATGAGAAGGCCAAGGGGAGGGAAAGACGCAGATTGGTGCAGGAGGAGGTGAGGGCAGAGGTGGAGGAGCGGAGGACTAGCAGAGCTGTCAGCCAGAGGCAGCAGGGTGCCTGGACAAGGTGGGAGCAGGCCATTGACCGAAAAGTCACATGGACAGAGCTGTGGCGGGCGGAGCCACAGCGCATAAAGTTCCTTGTCCAGGCAGTATCAATCAATCAATCAATTTTTTTTATATAGCGCCAAATCACAACAAACAGTTGCCCCAAGGCGCTTTATATTGTAAGGCAAGGCCATACAATAATTATGTAAAACCCCAACGGTCAAAACGACCCCCTGTGAGCAAGCACTTGGCTACAGTGGGAAGGAAAAACTCCCTTTTAACAGGAAGAAACCTCCAGCAGAACCAGGCTCAGGGAGGGGCAGTCTTCTGCTGGGACTGGTTGGGGCTGAGGGAGAGAACCAGGAAAAAGACATGCTGTGGAGGGGAGCAGAGATCGATCACTAATGATTAAATGCAGAGTGGTTCATACAGAGCAAAAAGAGAAAGAAACAGTGCATCATGGGAACCCCCCAGCAGTCTACGTCTATAGCAGCATAACTAAGGGATGGTTCAGGGTCACCTGATCCAGCCCTAACTATAAGCTTTAGCAAAAAGGAAAGTTTTAAGCCTAATCTTAAAAGTAGAGAGGGTGTCTGTCTCCCTGATCTGAATTGGGAGCTGGTTCCACAGGAGAGGAGCCTGAAAGCTGAAGGCTCTGCCTCCCATTCTACTCTTACAAACCCTAGGAACTACAAGTAAGCCTGCAGTCTGAGAGCGAAGCGCTCTATTGGGGTGATATGGTACTACGAGGTCCCTAAGATAAGATGGGACCTGATTATTCAAAACCTTATAAGTAAGAAGAAGAATTTTAAATTCTATTCTAGAATTAACAGGAAGCCAATGAAGAGAGGCCAATATGGGTGAGATATGCTCTCTCCTTCTAGTCCCCGTCAGTACTCTAGCTGCAGCATTTTGAATTAACTGAAGGCTTTTTAGGGAACTTTTAGGACAACCTGATAATAATGAATTACAATAGTCCAGCCTAGAGGAAATAAATGCATGAATTAGTTTTTCAGCATCACTCTGAGACAAGACCTTTCTGATTTTAGAGATATTGCGTAAATGCAAAAAAGCAGTCCTACATATTTGTTTAATATGCGCTTTGAATGACATATCCTGATCAAAAATGACTCCAAGATTTCTCACAGTATTACTAGAGGTCAGGGTAATGCCATCCAGAGTAAGGATCTGGTTAGACACCATGTTTCTAAGATTTGTGGGGCCAAGTACAATAACTTCAGTTTTATCTGAGTTTAAAAGCAGGAAATTAGAGGTCATCCATGTCTTTATGTCTGTAAGACAATCCTGCAGTTTAGCTAATTGGTGTGTGTCCTCTGGCTTCATGGATAGATAAAGCTGGGTATCATCTGCGTAACAATGAAAATTTAAGCAATACCGTCTAATAATACTACCTAAGGGAAGCATGTATAAAGTGAATAAAATTGGTCCTAGCACAGAACCTTGTGGAACTCCATAATTAACTTTAGTCTGTGAAGAAGATTCCCCATTTACATGAACAAATTGTAATCTATTAGACAAATATGATTCAAACCACCGCAGCGCAGTGCCTTTAATACCTATGGCATGCTCTAATCTCTGTAATAAAATTTTATGGTCAACAGTATCAAAAGCAGCACTGAGGTCTAACAGAACAAGCACAGAGATGAGTCCACTGTCCGAGGCCATAAGAAGATCATTTGTAACCTTCACTAATGCTGTTTCTGTACTATGATGAATTCTAAAACCTGACTGAAACTCTTCAAATAGACCATTCCTCTGCAGATGATCAGTTAGCTGTTTTACAACTACCCTTTCAAGAATTTTTGAGAGAAAAGGAAGGTTGGAGATTGGCCATAGCTGGGTCAAGTGATGGCTTTTTAAGTAATGGTTTAATTACTGCCACCTTAAAAACCTGTGGTACATAGACAACTAACAAAGATAGATTGATCATATTTAAGATCGAAGCATTAAATAATGGTAGGGCTTCCTTGAGCAGTCTGGTAGGAATGGGGTCTAATAAACATGTTGATGGTTTGGATGAAGTAACTAATGAAAATAACTCAGACAGAACAATCGGAGAGAAAGAGTCTAACCAAATACCGGCATCACTGAAAGCAGCCAAAGATAACGATACGTCTTTGGGATGGTTATGAGTAATTTTTTCTCTAATAGTTAAAATTTTGTTAGCAAAGAAAGTCATGAAGTCATTACTAGTTAAAGTTAATGGAATACTCAGCTCAATAGAGCTCTGACTCTTTGTCAGCCTGGCTATAGTGCTGAAAAGAAACCTGGGGTTGTTCTTATTTTCTTCAATTAGTGATGAGTAGAAAGATGTCCTAGCTTTACGGAGGGCTTTTTTATAGAGCAACAGACTCTTTTTCCAGGCTAAGTGAAGATCTTCTAAATTAGTGAGACGCCATTTCCTCTCCAACCTACGGGTTATCTGCTTTAAGCTACGAGTTTGTGAGTTATACCACGGAGTCAGGCACTTCTGATTTAAAGCTCTCTTTTTCAGAGGAGCTACAGCATCCAAAGTTGTCTTCAATGAGGATGTAAAACTATTGACGAGATACTCTATCTCACTTACAGAGATTAGGTAGCTACTCTGCACTGTGTTGGTATATGGCATTAGAGAACATAAAGAAGGAATCATATCCTTAAACCTAGTTACAGCGCTTTCTGAACGACTTCTAGTGTAATGAAACTTATTCCCCACTGCTGGGTAGTCCATCAGAGTAAATGTAAATGTTATTAAGAAATGATCAGACAGAAGGGAGTTTTCAGGGAATACTGTTAAGTCTTCTATTTCCATACCATAAGTCAGAACAAGATCTAAGATATGATTAAAGTGGTGGGTGGACTCATTTACTTTTTGAGCAAAGCCAATAGAGTCTAATAATAGATTAAATGCAGTGTTGAGGCTGTCATTCTCAGCATCTGTGTGGATGTTAAAATCGCCCACTATAATTATCTTATCTGAGCTAAGCACTAAGTCAGACAAAAGGTCTGAAAATTCACAGAGAAACTCACAGTAACGACCAGGTGGACGATAGATAATAACAAATAAAACTGGTTTTTGGGACTTCCAATTTGGATGGACAAGACTAAGAGTCAAGCTTTCAAATGAATTAAAGCTCTGTCTGGGTTTTTGATTAATTAATAAGCTGGAATGGAAGATTGCTGCTAATCCTCCGCCTCGGCCTGTGCTACGAGCATTCTGACAGTTAGTGTGACTCGGGGGTGTTGACTCATTTAAACTAACATATTCATCCTGCTGTAACCAGGTTTCTGTAAGGCAGAATAAATCAATATGTTGATCAATTATTATATCATTTACCAACAGGGACTTAGAAGAGAGAGACCTAATGTTTAATAGACCACATTTAACTGTTTTAGTCTGTGGTGCAGTTGAAGGTGCTATATTATTTTTTCTTTTTGAATTTTTATGCTTAAATAGATTTTTGCTGGTTATTGGTGGTCTGGGAGCAGGCACCGTCTCTACGGGGATGGGGTAATGAGGGGATGGCAGGGGGAGAGAAGCTGCAGAGAGGTGTGTTAGACTACAACTCTGCTTCCTGGTCCCAACCCTGGATAGTCACGGTTTGGAGGATTTAAGAAAATTGGCCAGATTTCTAGAAATGAGAGCTGCTCCATCCAAAGTGGGATGGATGCCGTCTCTCCTAACAAGACCAGGTTTTCCCCAGAAGCTTTGCCAATTATCTATGAAGCCCACCTCATTTTTTGGACACCACTCAGACAGCCAGCAATTCAGGGAGAACATGCGGCTAAACATGTCACTCCCGGTCTGATTGGGGAGGGGCCCAGAGAAAACTACAGAGTCCGACATTGTTTTTGCAAAGTTACACACCGATTTAATGTTAATTTTAGTGACCTCCGATTGGCGTAACCGGGTGTCATTACTGCCGACGTGAATTACAATCTTACCAAATTTACGCTTAGCCTTAGCCAGCAGTTTCAAATTTCCTTCAATGTCGCCTGCTCTGGCCCCCGGAAGACAATTGACTATGGTTGCTGGTGTCGCTAACTTCACATTTCGCAAAACAGAGTCGCCAATAACCAGAGTTTGATCCTTGGCGGGTGTGTCATCGAGTGGGGAAAAACGGTTAGAATTGTGAACGGGTTGGCGGTGTACACGGGGCTTCTGTTTAGAACTACGCTTCCTCCTCACAGTCACCCAGTCGGGCTGCTTTCCCGGCTGCTCGGGATCTGCCAGGGGGTAACTAACGGCGGCTAAGCTACCTTGGTCCGCACCGACTACAGGGGCCTGGCTAGCTGTAGAATTTTCCAAGGTGCGGAGCCGAGTCTCCAATTCTCCCAGCCTGGCCTCCAAAGCTATGAATAAGCTACACTTATTACAAGTACCGTTACTGCTAAAGGAGGCCGAGGAATAACTAAACATTTCACACCCAGAGCAGAAAAGTGCGGGAGAGACAGGAGAAGCCGCCATGCTAAATCGGCTAAGAGCTAGTAGCTACGCTAAGTTAGCGGATTCCTAAAAACACGCAAAGTGAATAATGTGTAAATAATTTAGAGGTGATTCAGCAGGAGTGCTTTAGTTAAGGCACGTAAAGATTACACTGGGAAACAAATCGTAATCTAGATAACTAGATCAATCTAACTGCGCAGATTAAACAGCTAACAGATACAGAAAAACACCGCTGTGCTCCAGAACAGGAAGTGATACAATACCGCAGTGAGAGCCAACCACCAATAGAGGCAACCCCAATTCCAGTACACGACATCTTGCCTAGCCTGTCAAACCTCTCCATCTGGGGTAAGACGGACTCTCCCAAATGTCCGCAGTGCGCAGGCAGGGGCACATTGGAGCACATCCTGAGCTGCTGCCCAGTAGCTCTTGGGCAGGGGCGATACACCTGGCGCCACAACCAGGTCCTGAGACCCATTGCGGAAGCCATCAGCATGGGAATCAGCAGCAGTAGACGGTCCCGCTCCACCACCCAGACGATCGCCTTCGTGAAGGCTGGCGAGCGCCTTGGGAAAACAGCAGATGCCAGGAACACACCAGGGCTACTGGCGACTGCGAAGGACTGGCAGCTGTCTGTCGACGTGGAGAAGCAGTTGAAGTTCCCCCAGCACATTGTCACAACCACCCTGAGGCCAGACATTCTCCTGGTCTCAGAGGAGATGAAGAACATCATCCTGATGGAGCTAACAGTGCCATGGGAGGACAGACTGGATGAGGCCCACGAGAGAAAGAGGACCAAGTACGAGGAGCTGGTCATAGACTGCCGCAAGCAGGGCTGGAAGGCGAAGTGTATGCCCATCGAGGTTGGCTGCAGAGGGTTTGCGGGCCAATCACTCTATAAATCCTTGAGTGCATTGGGCATTACTGGGATGGAGAGGAAAGGAGCCATCAAGAACATCACGGAGGAAGCGGAGAAAGCCTCCAGAAGGCTCTAGATCAGGAGAGGTGATCCATGGGGAGTAGTGAATGCCACCTGAACACAAGCCAGGTCTGATCAACCATGGCTGGGTCACCTGGGTGAGGGTGTCTGATGTTGAAAGACCCGAAACACTCGAGGACCCCACGTTACATCACTGATGATGTGTTCAGGAGCATCCTAGAGATGTATTCTACCAACTTGAATTTCAGTTCAATTCTTGGATTTCAGTTGAATTTTGAACTAAGATAGCGAACAGGAATTCTGGATTTCTGATGATATAAATTTTCTTACTGGGGATCTTTGTAAGTTTTTGGTTTGTATATGGTCATGCTCCTCTGTTTGTCCATGTTTATGGGGTCATCTTTTCAAACATCTAGGCCCCCGGATTTAGGTGTGTCCGCAAACGTTTTATATCATAGGCATTCTGTCCACATGAAACCGGCATTTTCAGAGCCCGAAATTGCTACTTTTTGAAAACGGGTCCCAGAGTGGATAAATCTGAAAATGCCAGATTTGCATTTTCGTGTGGACAGCCTATACAGAACTTTTCTGAAACAATGTTATAGCCCTGCCTCTGTAGTCCTTCATAATGAATGACATGTTGTTTTTAACAGTGCAATTTAATCTATAAATTTAACATGCTTTTTTTGTTTGTTTGTTTGTTTTGGTGGGTTCTTAATGTGATTTATTTTCATCACTAGCAGAGTCCTGAAAAGACGAAGGATGGCTGTGGTGAACACTGGGACCATTGTGATGTTAATAAAATAATTGCAGAAAAGACTTTCAGCTTTTAAAATAAGTACTTTTTTTTCTTGTTGGTGGTGGGACAAAGTAACGGCTTCCTCTGGCTCTAGCTAAGAAACACACCCGGTGCAAACACAGAGAGGCTTCTTTATTTTTTCACAAGCAATTTCCACAATAAGGAGTTAAATGTATTTCCAGATGCCATCTTCCAAACCAAGGGTGTCTTATGTGGGCAAAAATTTTTGGCTGTGATTATGAAACAACCTGAAAGGATGCAACAGGTCAGATTAAGCCTTTATAGTTATTCTGTGTGCTGCTTTGTAAAATTTAACTTCTGCTGCTACATTGATTAACTCCTTGCACCAGTTATGCGCATGGTCTTTTCCTTCATTTTTTGTGGAACCATTACAGCACCCAGGACTGTTTCAAGGCATTTGAGGACCCCAAGCTAAATGGACTTGGAACCCCTCACCACCCCGCCCTGTTTGCCCAAAGCCTACACGAACCACAGCATAGACACACCATTTAAGCTCACAATTTAGATCAATAAAATATTTCTTTGACAGTGCATTTGAACATTTCCAAAAACCCCACCACCATCCCCAACATATAAAGAGAGTGTAAACAGTGTAGTAACTACAAAATCCAAAATACTTCAAAAATAAATGTGCACAGTAACTAAATCAACCATACTTTAAAAACGTTTTTAAAAATAAGTTATTAACTAAAGTAATATTAATATTTAACTTAGATGTGGTATCGTAGATATTATGTTTGTATGTCTACGTATGAGTCCTTGGGTACTATGTGTATAAAAATCCAGCAGAGGGCGATGTGAATCCAAGGAAGTTGAGTGTGGTTGAGTAGTTTAGTTTTTTGAAATCTCAGTTCATGAGTGGACATTAATCATTTATGAAGATGAAACACTGTAAATACAACACAGCCAGACAGGTAGATAACGTAAACATAATATTTTGTTGACACGTAGTACTAATTTATCCAATGTAAATTATAATTTACCACTGTCCTGTTTTTCTGTTCTTCCTCTTCCTTTCTCTTCTTTCTTTTCTGGCTTCCTGACAGATAACTCCCACTTCATGATTGTTGAAGATTTATATTTTACCGTTGTCCTGAGTCCCGTATGAACTAGTACCCATTGAGATGAGCTCCACCACGCAATTGCACTGCGCATGCAACTCTCTCTACTCCGGACTTTATACCTCACCCATCAGGTTGAGCTATGTCACATGGCTGTCTACTGTGGGAGGGGCCCCCTTGAGGGGGATTCCGATAACAGTGTCACTGCGCTTTCCTGCAATGATTGTCACAGAATTTAAAGGAGCTCTCACTAGAGGTGGGAGAAACCGGGAATTTTGGTATTGATCCGATACCAAGTAAATACAGGCCCAGTATTGCCGATATCGATACTGATACTGATACTTTTTCATCTTTAAGCTTCATAGATCCTAAGGATTCAAAAGACCTAGGATAGAATTTCGCCAAACATTGTACCTGACAACAAAATACTTTATTATCACAATCAACATTTTTGTTTAAAAAAATATCACTCAACACAACTTAAAACAAAATCTCCTGAGATAGAGGGCTGACTCGAGGAGAGCGCTGAGTGGGCGGGCCAGGCTGAGCCTACCTGCATGGCTGTTGGCTGGCGCCACTTAGTCACGTGACGGCGTAACAACAAAAGGACCAGAGGGGGGATGGTGCACTGCTCGTGTTGTGTGACACAGTGCAGCACTGCTCTTACAGACAGAGAGTAGACTTTGATGAATCTGCGTGCGCAGCAGTCAGCACATGCAGGAGAGAAAAAAAGCTTGAGTATCGATCTTTTTACATGAGGATCGTTCAATATTAATACCAGCATTGGTATCGATATTATCGATATTAGGATTGATCCGCCCCCCTCTAGTCCTCACACAGTTTGACGTTGCATAAAATTCCTAACCGGTCATTGTCTGGGGGCTCCAGGCCAGATTGGGGACCCAGGCAATTGAGTGGTTTGCTTGCTTTGTTGCAACGGGCCTGACAGCACAACATCTAGGCCTGCCATATGTACTACAGCATTTCAGTTTTGTGTGGATGGACCGTGTTTACAGTTACACTTTATGAAAACGACAAAGAAAAAGGTCATATAGTGAAAATTCAGTTTCTGTGTGGACAAGGTCTGAGTGGCTGCTTTGATGGAGTCATGCAGGTGCCAGTCTGTTCAGAGCTGATGCGATGTTACCGTCAGCCAGCAGTGTTACAGAACAGTTGTTGCTCCACCTGTTGCCAACCAGACATTGACTTTGCGCCACATTCCTAAATACATGTCAATGATGGACAAAGTCACCAAAGACGGAACTGACGCACGCTTGTTGATGCGGATCATTTTGAATGGCAGCAATTTCAGGAAGGTCGACGCTGGACTGGACAGAAACCGAGTACCTGCGTACAGTCAGCAGCCCTTTCTGTACTGCTTCAGAGCAAGTGCAGCTGTGGGAAACAGGATGGTCGCTCATGTGCTGCACAAGTGATTTAGGAGACAGCGCAGAGCTTTAGAGAGGGAAAACAAGTTCATTACACCACTGCTCTTGCACATCACTCCCCAAAGACCTGTCAGTGAAGACGGTGGAGAAATGAGCGAGCCTCATCCTCTTCTCACAGAGTTATTAGGAGAAGCCCAAGGGTGAACATGCCATTTACAATTCTTTCCCCAAGACCTTTGACCTCCAGCTCTCTGGGGTCACTACTTCATTTCAAAGACTTGTTTTACTTTGTGCTCACTATGCACAAGTTTCATGCTTTTCCCCCAAACTGCATAAGCCGGGTTTGTGTGTGTATCAGCGTAGGTTGCAGGGGTGGCGCGATGGCGGACGATTACAAATGTCTCCGTTCTAGCATAATTGGATCAAGCTGACTCAGAGCTTACAGAACAAGATCTTAGTTGTTTCAAAGCAGATGGATTAACAATTAAATTTGTTTGCTAATTCCATGCAATACACCTTGAACAGAAAATAATCTGCATTAACTTGAATAAATTACATTCTACCCACAGGGAATATCATTAGCAGGGAATTTTTTTTTTCTTGCAACCTACCCCCCCCCCCCCCCCCCCCCCCCCCCAAGAGACTTTGTGTGTGTTTTTCATCAATTAATTGGGGGAATTTGTCTCTAGCTTTACTCATCTTTTTCATGATGTCTTGTATATATCATAGTTTGTATGTTTGCAGAAAGCTGATCATATTTGCAGTGAACGCTCTTGAATGAAGCCGCCACACTCGCAAAACATTACAAAGTTCATTGCACAAGCAAATCTCTTACCATCATGAAGAAATCAGAGTAGCATCATTGTTTACGGACACAGATTTTAAAGGTTAAAGGTCTTTACTGGTCGAGTTGAACTGTTGCACCTGAGATTCGTATGGAAAACACAAGAATCCAAGAAATTCCTATCGTGTGGCGAATCTTCATCATCACCATCATTAACGAACACTAACAAAGCAACAAAAAAGTGCTTCTTAACAAAAACTCATTAACACTCTAAACTCTTGTACTCTGTTTCAAGCATTCTTTGTTTTTTGTTTTTTTTGTTTGTTTTTTTCCATACAATGGAAATAAACTCCCATGTAGACAGTGTTGACTGTGCTCTGACAGACTGGAAGTTGGGCTTAATTTTTGTATAAGATGCATGCTGTGATTTTCAGGTTATTTTCTGGCACTTAAAACTGTTTGGTGTCTGTTTGAGCAGTATTATTTTGGTCTCTTAATGGTAAAAGTTGAGTTTATATAAGATTAACACTGTTCCCGTTTGAATTTTGCCTGTATTGTCATTACTTCTTATGTAAGGTATTAGGATACGAGGCTAGGCTGAAAAGTTCTAAGGCTCACCAAGAAGGAGAAATGTCATTTCAATAAAACTTGGCATGCATTAAGTTCAACTCTTCTGATGACTAACTGTGTTTTTTTCTTCCAGGTTGTGAGGTAGTTTGTGGTTCATAGCCAAGTTTGAAAGTTCGTGGTAGACAGAAACGGCAAAAATGGACAAAATCTGGCATCGCGGTGTGATTAAGTACCTGCATAAGAAGGGGTTAAAGCCCAAGGACATTCATGTGGATATGGTTGCTACATTAGGGGATGAAGCTCCCTCCATATCTACAGTGCAGAAGTGGGCAGCTGAATTTAAGAGGGGCAGAGAGAGCCTTGAAGACCACCTAAGGTCTGGGTGGCCTGCAACAGCCACAACCCAGAAAAACATTGACCTTGTTCATGAAATGGTGATGGACGACAGACGATCGATGATTAATCAGCTAGCAGATGCTGTGGGAATATCCCGTGAGAGAATTGAACACATTCTGCATGAAGAACTTGGAATGTCAAAAGTGTCAGCTCGGTGGGTGCCATGTCTTCTGACGCCTGATCAGAAATGCACCAGGCTAGTCATGTCAAAGGCAAACGTGGAGCAATTTGAAGAGGATCCAGCCAATTACATGGAACGTTTTCTTACCAAGGATGAGTGTTGGGTTCATCACTTTGAACCAGAGACAAAAAAAACAATCAATGCAGTGGAAACACCCAAGGTCACCACCTCCAAAGAAGGGCAAGGTCATTTCGTCTGGGGGGAAGGTCATGGTTTCAATTTTCTGGGATGCCAAGGGCATTGTGTTCGTGGACTATCTTGAAAAGGGACAAACCATAAATGGACAGTACTATTCTAACCTACTGAGACAGTTACGCGAGGCTATCAAAAAGAAGCGACCAGGAAAGCTGACGAAAGGGGTGCTGTTCCATCAAGACACTGCCCCAGCTCACAAGTCAACAGTGGCCATGGCCACTATCCACAAGTGTGGATTCGAACTGGTAGATCACCCACCATACTCCCCTGACTTGGCACCCTCGGACTTTCATCTGTTCCCAAACCTGAAAAAAACTTGGCTGGGAAGCACTATCGGAGCATTGATGAGGTGATGGCTGCCGTTGAGGACTATTTTGACTCTCAAGATGAAAGTTTCTATGCCAAGGGAATCGAAGCACTCAAGCACAGCTGGAAGAAGTGTGTGGAGTTACAGGGAGACTATGTAGAAAAATAACCCTGAATTTGTTCAATTCGACAACTGCATCATAGTCAGCCTTAGAACTTTTCAGCCTACCCTCGTACATGGCAGTAGTTGTTGTCCATGCACACAAATGAAATGGCAATATTGTGTTTCAAAGATTTTGTTGAACTTATCCAGTGGTTCAATTACTACTAACCGAGAGATTTTCTATCTTTCCCTGCTCTGCTGCAAACTGATTAGCTCGTTCAGGTGTTCTCAGGGTCTTGTTCACGAGTGAGGGATGGATGGAGCGTGAGATCGACAGATGGATCGGTGCAGCGTCTGCAGTGATGCAGTCGCTGTATCGCACCGTCGTGGTGAAGAGAGAGCTGAGTAGGGGGCAAAGCTCTCGATTTACCGATCGATCTACGTTCCGACCCTCACCTATGGTCATGAGATTTGGCTCATGACCGAAAGAACGAGATCGCGAGTACAAGCGGCTGAGATGAGTTTCCTCCACAGGGTGGCTGGGTGCTCCCTTTGAGATAGGGTGAGGAGCTCGGTCACTTGGGAGGAGCTCAGAGTCGAGCTGCTGCTCCTCCATGTCAAAAGGAGCCAGCTGAGGTGGCTCTGGCATCTTTTCCAGATGCCCCCTGGATGCCTCGCTGGAGAGATGTTCCGGGCACCTCCCATTGGGAGGAGGCCCCAGGAAAGACCCAGGACATGCTGGAGGGACTACGTCTCTCGACTGGCTTGGCAACACCCCGGGGTTCCCCCAGAGGATCTAGGGGAGGTGTGTGTGGATCGGGAGGTCTCGGCGGCTTTGCTTGAACTGCTGCCCCCGTGACCCGACTCCAGATAAAGCGGAAGAAAATGGATGGATGGATGGATGGATGGATGGATGGATGGATGGATGGATGGATGGATGGATGGATGGATGGATGGATGGATGGATGGATGGATGGATGGATGGATGGATGGATGGATGGATGGATGGATGGATGGATGGATGGAGGTGTCTGTCAGTGCTTGATTGGCTGAGCATGCCTGAATGAGCTAATCAGCTTGTGGCAGAGCAGGGAGAGATGGGCAATTTATTGGTAAGGTGACACTTGTGTACCAGGTTGACAACCACTGATTCTGAGACAGAATGATTCTACAACATACATCTTTGATAGGAAAAAGAAATCTAAGACATTGATGCAAAGCATTTAATTGGAGGTTTGTGAGATCAACATAGGCACAATGCAGGACTGCAGACATATAGGCTACCAGACAGGACCCAAAGTGCAAAGATGCTCCTGAGACAGTCCAGCACATAGTCACAGGGTGCAGGATGCAAAGCTGGGACAACAAACACTGAGATAGACAGTGTACAGAAACATATGTGCCAAATATGGAGTAGAAGTACTAAAGTCCAAGGGGGGAACCACAAAATATGGTTGACAACATCAGAGCCTAGATGGTGTGGGACTTCAATTTCCAGACACAAACATGCTGGCCAACCAATCAGAAATAGCAGTGATTGACAAAAAGTAGAAAAGGACAGTTGTGGTATTTGTGACAATTCCAAGTGATAACAACATCAGGAAGAAAGACCATGAGAAGAATGAGTAATACTAAGGACTGAAGCTAAAGGCCACAGCAGCCTCCGTGGTAATAGGAACTCTTGGAGCTGTGACCTGCAAACTGGGAGAATGGTTCCAGGAAATTCCAGGTACAACATCTGAGGTGCTCTGTTCACTAAAGTGCAGCTGTAGGAACAGTTAAGGTCCTTCGCAGACACTAGTAGGATATTATTTCTAGGAGGCACTCTCACCATTTGGTATTCTGAGGATCAACGATGTACAGTTTCAGCTTTGGGACTGTCCAGATGGAAAAGTACAGTTTGCCTCATCTTTGCTGTCACTTTCTGCCATTGTTTTGCACTGACCCAGGCCTGAGAAAGTCAAGATCTGCATCAACAGTGATGGAAAAGCCAAGATGTAGGGGACTGTCTGATTTTCAATTACAATTCCAATTTATTTAATTTTATATAGCGCCAAATCACAACTGCTTCACACAGGCAAGGTCTAACCTTACCAACCCCTAGAGCAAGCACACAGGCAACAGTGGTAAGGAAAATCTCCCTCTGATGATATCAAGGAAGAAACCTCAAGCAGACCAGACTCAGAGGAGTGAAAACTTTGAAATATTTTTCAAAACTTCTCCATGCATCTCTGTTCCTTGTATACTGATATTTATATTTCTTTTCCCATCCAAGTTGCAAAATTAGTGAGTGTTTGACAAAATATTTTGTGTTTCTTGCATTTTACGAACATGGGAGCACCGATGAGTGCAAGCACAGTTGTGATTCAAAGAATGTAAGCCATAGACAAGAAAATAACAACGTTAACAGGTAGAAAGTAGCAATGACACTTGTGCTGTGCACTGCTTTGTACCGAGTGGAAGATATGATAAAAATATGGCGGTTGAAAGTGGCCACAACACTTCCATATTAAGACAACAGTAGCAGATGTGTGAATTTGCGGTCGACACATTATCATATTAAACTGTTGCATGTGATCTTGGTTATATTTGTGAACTAGAAGCTTTGGTCACCAAAGCAGAAGCAGAACAATCAGTTCCTTTTGGAACCCAAAGCACTGTCTTTACAAGGAAAAGAAAACAAAAAAATTGGACGGGAGTAGATTTGGGCTCTATCTGGATGGCAGACACAAAACGACTGGCGCAGAGTGGCGCAAATGCTTCTGAGGCATGTCCAAGTCACGGTTCATATAATTGTGCAATTGCAATAACTATTAAAATGGTGCATGTTATTACAATAGTGACTGCTCGATGTGGTCACTATGGCAATAACCATGACTACTGTGATAAAAAAAAATGTAGCAACAATGGAGTTAGGAGGGGTTCTTAAATATTTTACTTTGAATAATAAGAATTCCTATTATATTTAACACCATAATACAAATAATACCATAATACTATCTCTGCACATTATTATTGTTGTGGTTCCTAGATGTTATAGTATATGTATGTATATATGTATAGTAATTGTCACTACTGTAATAACATAAAAATACAGGCTGAGGGCTTTGGGGTGGTAGAGCGGTGAATTGTATACGAGGTCTGTGATAAAAGTAACGGACCTTATTATTTTTTTCAAAAACCAGATGGATTTGAATCACGTGTGATTACATCAGACATGCTTGAACCCTCGTGGGCATGCAAGAGTTTTTTCACGCCTGTTGGTTACGTCATTCACCTGTGGGCAGTCTTTGAGTGAGGAGTCGCCCACCCTCTCGTCGATTTTTTCATTGTTTATGAATGGCTCAGAGACTGCTGCTTTGTTTGATCAAAATTTTTTCAAAACTGTAAGGCACAACTGAGTGGACACCATTCGATAAATTCAGCTGGTTTTCGATAAAAATTTTAACGGCTGATGAGAGATTTTGGTCTGGTAGTGTCGCCGTAAGGACGGCCCACAGTGCCTGACAGCGATCTGCACTTCGAGGCGGCAGCGTCTCACCGTTTCAAGTTGAAAACTTTCACATTTCAGGCTCTGTTGACCCAGTAAGTCGTCAGAAGAAGAAGTCGGCATGAGGAGTTTATTCGGACATTCCATTGTTAACGGACATTTTGTAATGAAAGAACGTGCAGGTAGAGTCGAATGTCGGGCCGGACCCGACCGCGGGGGGTCGCGACAGGAAAAACACCTCCGTGTTGGAAACCTTAACGGGCAAGTTGGAACATGCCCAAGCTGTTAAACAATTTCTCAGTTACTCACTTGTTGAAAGCCATCAAAAGCCGCCTGAATTTTACAAATGGTTTTCAACACGGAGGTGTTTTTCCTGTTGCGGCGCACACAGATTCACCGAGTCGTCACGGAAACGACTCGGCGAATTTGCGCGCACGTCTTCCATTACAAAATGTCCTTAAACAGTGGAATGTCCACATAAAGTCCTCATGCCGGCCTCTTCTGAATCTTCTCTGTTCTCTCACGACGTCCTGGGTGAATTAAGCCTTAAATTAGAATGTTTTCAGGCCAAAACAGGCCGACGACGGTGCCTGGAAGCGCTGTGTGACGTCCAGCTCCATGGGAAGTCCTTACAGCGACAGAAACACCCCATAATCTCTCATCAACCATTAAACTTTTCACCGAAAACCAGCTTAATTTCTCGAATAGTGTCCACTCGGATATTCCTCACAGGTCCAGAAAAAAATGTTGATAAAGCAACGCGCGCCGTCCACAGCGGCTACTCAGACAAAGAGATTCCGACGGGCGGGGTGGAGCACTCCTCACTCAAGGCCTGCCCACAGGCGAATGACATCACTGACATGCGTGAAAAAACTCACGCATGCGCACGAGGGTTCAAGCTTGTCTGACGTAAAAAACATATGAATCAAATCCATTTATTTTTTTTAAAAAATAAAAAGGACCGCTTTTTTCATCACAGACCTTGTATGCTTCTCTGAAAATGACCTTTATTCTTAAAGAATGACCTTTGGTCTTAAGTTTTGGTAAGACTCCCCATCGAAAGAATTTTCCACCTGTAATATCAACCACTATTGTCATAAAAATGAATGACAGTAGTGACCCTTGTTACAATAGTAGTTGGCAAAAACAGGCCATTTCACACCACTAATGTAATAATTATTACAATAAAGGGGTTAAATTAAAGGGCATATGATGCAAAAATTGTACTTCCGGAGACAGCCCCATGATCATTATTCACATTAAATCTCGCTAAAACGTACGGGCACGACCTCTCCCATTTGCTTCGTCTTCCCTTCTCCACTGGAAACTAGAGGTGGACGGATCGATCCTAATATCGATAATATCGATACCAATGCTGGTATTGATATTGAACGATCCTCGTGTAAAAAGATCGATACTCAAGCTTTTTTTCTCTCCCACACGCACTGACAGATTCATCAAAGTCTACTCTCTGTCTGTAAGAGCAGCACTGCGCTGTGTCACACAACATGGAGTAGCGCACCCTTGTATTGTGGTTTGTCAGCCCTCTACCTCAGGAGATTTTGTTTTAAGTTGTGTTGAGTGATATATTTTTAAACAAAAATGTTGATTGTGATAATAAAGTATTTTGTTGTCACATACAATGTTTGGCGAAATTCTATCCTAGGTCTTTTGGATCCTTTGGATCTATGAAGCTTAAATATGAAAAAGTATCGGTATCTGTATCAATATCGGCAATACTGGGCCTGTATTTACTTGGTATCGGATCAATACCAAAATTCCCGGTATCGCCCACCTCTACTGGAAACTGAAAAAAACTGCACTTTTCACGACTGCTTTGGTGATTGCAGCCAAGAACAAACCAGTACGTCATCTTGTGTTGTGCACTGGCAGGCTGTCCCCGGAAGTACACGCAGGGGCTCAAACGAGACTGCACTGCCGCATAGTGACCATAACTACAATTGTGCTTGCAACATAGCAGTCACATAATTTTTTTGAACCATTAAAAAAGAATAATTGTTTTTTCTTTATTATTATGTCTGTGACCTCTGCCCTAGACAATGAAGCAAGTTATTTAATGTTGCCACTATAATGTCAGCATTCCTGTGTACAGCTCATTTCACTGTATGTTTTTTTGCTGAGAACCGTTTAAAATCAACACAACACCGAATCCCTACACAGTCAACGCAGCCGGGATGCTCGAGCTGCGTCTGACACGCACGTCTCATGCGGACAATGTGCAAGATGTAACCTGTTAACGCGGTCAGACATGAAAATCACGACGCTCCGCAGCTGCGATGTACAGGCGGCTCTCGTGGTGTAAAACATGCTTTAGACCAGCGTCTCGCTGGTGTGTGACAAAGCAGTGTTTTTCTGCCTTATGACAGAGATGCATCCAAACACACATAAGTTGCAGACCAACACGCCCACAGACGCAGTAATCACTGCAGTTATACTCACTACTTCCACAATGTGGTTACACATGAGCACTTGCACTGCACTGTGTGCTGCTTTACCCCGGGTGGAAGATATGGTCTGGAGAAATAAGAAGACAAAGAAAAAAGTCTTTTTGAATTCATGAATAGACTTTTTGATGAACAAAGCAGAAACAACATTCCACTTAAATTCTACTGTCTTTGGAATTTATTTTTCCAATAAATTTACAGTAAATAGTTCCGTGTTTATGAAGTTAATAGATCCCTGAAAATGATCTAGAAATTATATTTATGAATAAACTGTCAATGCATTCATTACTTTTACTCTTCATAGTTTATGATTTGGTCCAGGATAGGAAGTTGGACTTTTCTGCCACAAGGTGCTGAGTGTACGTGTAGTCAAACGTACATAAATTTTGGCTTTAGATCGGTTCTACAAATGAATCCAGCAACAGTCCAAAATAACACTTAAAACTTTATATTTTTTATGTTCCAGAACAGAAATGCATATTTGAAATCATGGTAACCTTTATTAGTGGGGATTTTCCTATTCTTTTTGTAGAAATGTAAATATTTTTTGCTTGCAATAACTTGCTGAGTTCTCCGCCTACATTCTTCTGAATGTCTTGCACGTCATATCTGAGAGTAATTTACAAGTGGGAGGCAATTAAAGTAAAGTGTTGTGCTAAATCGTGTGATATGTACTTTATAAATGTAGGTCCTTGACGTGAACATCAACAGTGGTTGATGGACAGGCTAGCATGTAAAGAGAAATAATGTTGTAAAGTGTTAGCTTGCACCAGTTTTGCTAAACCACGTGCCTAGCATAGCCTAGCTTGATAACATTAGCGATATACTATAGAGTTAAATATAGCCTATATCAAGAGACATCTTTATAACACCTGAAACATACACATTATGTCACACAGGCTTTTTGTTAACTTGTTATTAAATGTTATTAACTGGTATTTTCTGACCTGGTTCAGGAGTGATAATTTTAAGGGGAATAACAAATAGGGAAACATTAAAATACTAGTTCTGCTCATAACAAATTGAGTGAAAAAATGAAGTCCCTGGGCTCTTGTGCTGAGGGTGTCAATGTGGGTGTGACCAACGTTCAACACTGTAATTTAATTTGCTTCAAACTGTGTTTAACTCATATTCAGTTGTCACCTGCCAAACCCGAAAGTATGTTTGTAAAACGAGAAAGCTTCTTTATGAGGATGGTGGTCATTAGAAATATACTCTGTGGTTGAAGCGGCTTGACTTAAGGACAAGCTTTGCTTTCCACATTAAAATCAACTTACAGGCCATTAAACTGAAGTTGAACATCCCAACTTGACATGACCTGTAAGTCACCAACTGCACAAAGATAAGACTAAGAGTCCAGCCAAGCCTGCAGTTAGCATATTAGCTTAGAGGAATATAATTTGTCAATACCTAATTTTAAAGCGCTATGAATGTCATCCTGAGTTGTCACGCCTAATTGAAATGTAGTTGGCCAAGCAAGGAAATATATGGAAGGTATAATGTTTTATGGTGATGATTAGCACACCTGGTTAATATTAGCATCCTCTGCACTGTATCCTTTACATTCCTTATGTCAGTTTTAGTTTGATTTATCTCAGAGAGCTTAGCAATAGATAAAAAGTGAGTTTTATGTTTTATGAAATCATAGATTCTTCTGATAACTGGAAGAAGATAAATGTGTAAAATGATTTTGGTGCGAGGTCATTTTGGAGATAACTGCATTGCAATAATATCATGAAAATGATATACGTCTCCACTTTTAAGATTTGTGTTCTGTAAAGGATTCACACCAAGGGACTAACCCTTTTCTCGAGGCTCACGTCTTCAGGGAACGTTGGAAGTCTAACAGCTGCAGCAGTAGAAATAATTAACATTTCTGTTTTCATTTTTTAGCAGATGTCTTTGTTACTCTGTTAGCTCAATTAGACCTCTTTTAATCACAAACTTTGGATATCTAAATAAAAGTTTGCTGGAAAAAACTTGTTCCAGCTATAGATGCCGGTTCTGACAGCCGTCTTTGCAGATGCAACCCTACCTTATTTGATTTCTGCGCTAAAACTAAGCACATAAATGAGTTTGCCCTTCAGCCCCATTGTGAACTTTACCACAACCCCAGGCTTCTGAACCCACTTGTACATTTTAGGCATCAACAATAAACCAACATCTGGAGAACCTACAAGTGCTTTACCAGAGTTAATTGAGTAAATTGAAGCAAGCTGCAGAGCAGTGCTGATCTATGATCCCCCATTGAGGGCCCAGAAGGGAGACAACAGATTTACTGCGAGGACAGTGGGCGGCCTTTTGTTCAGACCCTGGTTCACGAGAAGTTTGAGGTCAGCCAGGATTAAAATATCTGAGACAACAAATGGAGTAATTTGAGCGTAAAATAAGGAGGGCTCTGCCAGTTTTTTACCAAGGATCCAGGTGTGATTTATTTGATTTTAAGCCCTGTGTTCCCTTTCCATCGTGTTAACCCTTTCCTGATCATTTGGGATTTACAGATATGATGAAAACTGGTCCTTTTTTTTAAACAACACCATTAGTTCTGGTTGACAAAACTGAGAGAGGAGTCAAGCACATGAACACAAACAAATACTTAAGGAGGAAATATCTGTTTGATCTCTGGAGGACAGTTTGGTTTGCCTCTATAAAAGTGATGGTGGCCAACCTGCAACACACTGTTCACAGAAAGAACACCCTAGAGTTGATTGATAATATTGGCTGATATGAGCCTTTCACAAACAAATCAATATTGCCGTTATTGTTATCCATATGAAAACCTGTATTTTACCAAAGAAACAATGCAGAAAAACATAGTGTCATTACATAGTTTATCAAGAAAAGGGCAGTCCAACAGCATTGTTTACATAGCTATCAAACATAGCTGGGTCCCCTTCACCCCTTGGTCACTTTAGACAGAGACAGAGCAACCTGCTGTCATTCATTTTCATTCAGAGTGTGCAGCACTGTGGCTTTAAAAATCCATACAGTGTGATTTTCTAATTTTTATTTATTTTTTATTCTGTCTCTCACAGTTGTAGTGTACCTATGATACAAATTACAGACCTCTCCATTCTTTGTAGGTGGGAAAACTTGGAAAATTGACAGTGAATCAAATAGTTATTTGCCTCACTGTATATTTCTGAAAAGATATCTGTATCATTAATTTTTTTACAGTCTGTTATTGATATCCACCCACCCAAAAAAAAAAAAAACATATTGGTTGGGTTCTAAAACACTCAACATGCAAAGAGATCCAAACTAATGCTAGTTACCTGTTTTTATTTACTATCATTAACCAGATTTCCATTTTAATCTGTCAATATATACAGTCTGAAAAACCTGTGCTTTTTGCTTACAGCAAAGTTTTTGGGTCCTAGTATTGTGAACACCAAATGATTAAATACCACTTTGCATGGGAGCTGTGCTAAAAGGCAAGGTAATATGTTAAATAAGCATGAATATCAGAGGCATAATAATTTTAAGTAGCAGGGTCAAGAGTTTGATCGTCAGCCTGGTTTTTTTTTTTTTTTTTTTTTTTCCCGAAGGACAAAACCAGGTGGCTGAGGTGATCCTTTCATACACTGATTGTGTTAAATTGAGCATTAAAGGAAACCACTTAAGGCCCCTGCTGAAATGTGACTGAGGAGATGTGAGTGTCACTGATATCACCATAATGCATGAATGTGCCAGTATTCAGGGACATGGACAGAAAACCAGAAAGCATCACCTAACATTTTTTTTTCTCTTAAGGTTTTATTGGTTTGGGCTTATGCTTTTTAAAATTGTAACCAGGTGGTGTTTGTTACATGAACAGACGTGTCCACTTGTTAACAGCTTGTGTATACAGTGCCCTCAAAGTACTGGGCCCTTTGGTATTTCACACATTTTAATTTGTTTATGCCATTTCAAATATAAAAAGTAAATTAGGCTTCTCGGTATAAAAATTTCTAAAATTATCTTCCTTAAACTCAAACTCAAAGCAAATCTCTACAACTTGATATAAATTAATTAAATATATAAAAGCCAAGATGATGAGTTACATAAGTAATGGAACGCTTCAATGGAATACCTGTAAATAATCAGTTTTATTGCCAGTTTTCTACAGACAAGTCAGGGGATGGATACATGAACATTTTCAAGTCACTGAATATGTCTTTGACTTTAATTACTTCAATTATGAAGAAATACAAACCGTATCACACTTTATGGTAAATCTGTGTGAAATGTTCAAATGTTCAAGTGAGGAAAGACACCCAGACAACCCGCAAAGAAGGATTTTCTTTCAGTAAAACCTCAAATCTAGGCTTGCATATCAGATGTACCTTCTGGCAAATTGTAGCTGGACTTTTAGGTCTTCTTTTTAAGAAAACCCTCCTCTGTACCACTTCATCATGAAGCTGTGTAACTGGGGATGCAAAATGCAAAATGTGCACTATACACAATTTCTACAATCACAACCAAAGACGCCTGCTACTTCTTTTGGCTTGTCTGGGTGTCTTGGTGGCTTTCCTCACTCTTCTTTCTTTCTGAGAACTGTGTACACATCATCGATCTTTTCTGTTCTCATCCCATACATGCACATCATGACCCAATGTGACCTTAAGACCTCATATCATGTCAACTCAAGTTATCTGTCATGCATTTAAATTTGGTTGAGGTTTTATTTGAAACATCCTCACAATCCCAAATATTAATGTAGAAACACTGCTGTTTTAAGATACGTTTAGGCTTCTGTGTGTGTGTGTGTGTGTGTGTGTGTGTGTGTGTGTGTGTGTGTGTGTGTGTGTGTGTGTGTGTGTGTGTGTGTGTGTGTGTGTGTGTGTGTGTGTGTGTGTGTGTGTGTGTGTGTGTGTGTGTGTGCGTGCGTGCGTGCGCCAGCGCGCTATCGCCACTTTGCCAATATGCAGGGTAGCCAAGGCTTTCTTGGAGGCATCCAGCTTGTTTTCTGACTTGCAGGATTGTGTGGAAACCGGAACACATTCAGCTCAGGTGTGGTGTCACGTGTGTGTATATATATATATATATATATATATATATATATATATATATATATATATATATATATATATATATATATATATATATATAGAAAGAGAGAGAGAGAGAGAGAGAGAGCAATCATCACACCTGACCATAGCAAACAATATTTTAATATGACTAGGGTTGTAAAAAAAAGTGATCTCATCCTTTAACCCCTTATGCACTAGAGCCTATTTCACTAAAATCACACACCCATACATTATGATTTATTTCTCAGCTTGTACAAGGTCAAAATGCAAAAGTTTGGATCAGCTAAAAGACAGGTCCTATTAGTGCAGCAGCTAAGAGAATATTTAGAGCAAAATCGTGCAAATGGTGATACAAGCACCAAAGTTGGCACAAATACTCCTTAAACATTACTCTTTTGAAAAAACCGACTGGTTACTTGAATTTTCAATAGGCGGCCAGGTAGGGGTCAATGCTCAAATCATTTTGAAAACTACACCACATTATTTGTCTTTATTATTATTATTTGTCATTATTTTGATTGTAAGATTCCAAAAAGGTATAGTTTGGACTATCTATGACTGAATGATCAGGAGTTATGGGGTAAAAACAGCAAAAATGGTGACAACAGTCAGTGTCAGTTTGTACAGGAGTCAAAAGTTAAAGTTGCTCCAATTTTGGTAAAAATGATGCAAATTATTAGTTGAGTTATCAGGGTTTTAAAAAGGAATAGTTTGGACCATGTATCATGCTTTGTTATCATGTTACAGGGTAACTTATGTCACATGTCATAGAATCCAATGGACGTTGACCTTGTTTTAGCTTTACTTTGGAGACCAAACATTCAACACATCAAAACTATTCCATTTATTAATCCTATTAGCTCAACCAATAATTTGCATCACTTTTTACCAAAATTGAAGAAACTTTAACTTTTGACCCCTGTACAAACTGAAACTAACCTTTGTCACCATTTTTGCTGTTTTTACCCCATAACTCCTGATCATTCAGGCATAGATAGTCCAAACTATACCTTTTTGGAATCTTTATGATCAGACAAATAATGTGGTATAGTTTTCAAATGATTTCAGCATTTTTAATTTTGACCCCTGTGTAATTCTTCAATTGACCCCTACCTGGCCGCCTATTGAAACTCAAGTGGCCAGTTGGTTTTTTCAAAAGAGTAATGTCTAAGGAGTATTTGTACCAACTTTGGTGTTTGTATCACCATTTGCACGATTGTTTCAGTTATCTGCTGCACTATATAGGGGATGTTGTGGATGCAAAAAATTGAAAGTAAATAATACTCGGTAGGCGTAAATGAGTTTTTTTCCCCCAAAAAAATTGAAAAAATGAATTCCGATTTATGTCTTTATTTGCTTGGTGTTTCAGCTGTGGTTAGTTGATATGTGACTGAAGTGGATACTTTTGTAGAGGAGACTTCGCTTGACATTTTGATGTATAATAAATGTATGTTGGTGTTAGCATTGGTTAGTTATGAGTGTTCAAATGTTCCAAAACAGGGCAAATCCCCAAATGTGGGGACTCTAGGGTTTGAGAAGTTTTAATTTAAACTGAAATTTCACTCCATTTATTCAAAATATTTCTTCAACCTTTCAGTAAGATCACGAAATGAATTACAGTGATGACTGAATTACTCTCATTTCTTTTACACAACCAACTGGACACATTTGCTCCGGTGCAAAGTCCCATCTGTGTAATGAGGACATTAACAGGCAAAACGTATAGCATATGCTCATAGTACTGAGGATGATTAAACATTTAGACCAAATGTGGCACCATTCCCAACTCCCATTTACATCCAGATCTGTTTCATGCGTCTGGTTGATGTCTCATTATCCTGCTCAAACTACAAGTCCTGGATCCCTCGTGCCAATAAATGTTCTCCTGATTGGATGCAAAAGATAATTAGCCATGCTGCACCTACGGGCTGCCAACCACACTGTCTTTTGAAAACATTCACACCCAAACACGGCCTACAATTGGCTCGCATCCTGTGCAATGATGGAGGGAGCAAGAGGAGTGACAAACGGAGAGAAAACAGGCAGAGAGGGAGAGGAGGGGTGAAAAGGGGAGCGGGCCAAACTCGTTTTCCGCTTGATGGGTTAGCAGCAGAGAATGCGCCTTTACTAGGTAAATGATTTAAGTGGGGGTGGGGTGGGGGTGGGGGCTGCTCTGCTATTATGTACTTCAAAGGTCTCCAGAGGCAGGTTAAATAAAAAGCAAATGTGTTGCCCTGCTGCTCAAATACCTCAAATGTTTTAGCAGGTGCAGGCGATGAAGATGTGGGCAGTGACAGGCAAGCGCTGCACCTTGATTGGGAGCGGCGGATCCTCCTGTTTATGGAGACAGATAGAGACAGATAGTGTGAGCGGTGAGGGGTTAGACAGCCCCACAGTGTGCCCGTATGAGGGAGGTGGGCTCTGCTTCATGTTCTTACCACTTCATCCTGACACGCCGAGGATTAAGATCTTGACTGCTCCTTTATCGATCCTCTTGTAACTTTAACATGATGCCAAAGAGAACAAAGTGACACAATGTGAATTGATTCTTCTCCATGAAGTGCAAGTGGAAGAGTTTATTTATTTGCACCAATAGTTCCTCATATCAGATGTAAGTTATAAGGACAGTATTTGGATTAGTCATATTTTTTAAATACAAAGGAATCAAAGTGTTAAAACAATAGGATGAATAGTCATCAACAAAATAAAGATGCACCACACACAAGAAAAAAATATAATGAGGATATTGGTGAAAGATTTTATTGGGAAAAAGGTATGGGGCTGATAAGTACGTTCACATAGTAGAGAAGCTTGACTGTTTGACTGGACTGGGTTGCTTGACGCAAGGACGTTTCGCTTCAAATCGCAGAAGCTTGCTCTGGTAGTCTGACTTCTGTCTTGACTCTTATAGAGAAGAATAACAGAAGCCACAAAAGCTGGAGTTTTAAACCTAAGCAGACCCCTCCTACCGAGAAGCAGACTGCTATTGCCTAGTGACTAAACAATTGCTCTAGCACCTATTGTGTTCTAGTTAGCACCCTCCTAATGACAGGGCAGCTGTCCCTCCTAATGAAGGGACTGATGCCTCTCCTGACGGCTCTCCTGACGACTCTCCTGAGGACGTGAATGACCAATTACCATGAAGAAAAGACTGAAACTGCTTAGTCTTCAGGTCAGACTACCAGAACAAGAATTTTAGCTGAGGAAGTTTCTGTGATTTGAAGCGAAACGTCCTCGCGTCAAGCAACCCAGTCCAGTCGAAGATTCAAGCTTCTCTACTATGGAAACCACCTGAACAATTGAGAGCCTTCACAGAAACAAATATGTTCACATTGTTGTGGCAAAGCAGATTTTGCACTCGCCCCCCATTGTTGTGTATGTGATCCCAAGCAGTGCACTGTGACGTGCACTGCGAGGGATCGCCGCATCAAAATGTCAAATTTGTGTAACTCTGACTGCACACAGGTGCTGATCTTTGTACCCACAGGAAATGAGTGTAGAAAGGGGGAATGAGAATACCAAATAACAATTTTCAGATTTATCTGTTTTGTTTGATTAAAAACTAACAGTTCTGCCCACCCTCAAATACTTTGCAATTTAAAAAAAAATAACGCAATGCTAAAATACCCTCGGCCATATGAGCATTGTGTTCTTTATAATTTGCATTTGTTTGATTAATTATTAAAATCCTATTGACTTACATACAATTTGTACATGTTCAATAAAGCCCCTCAATCAATAAGTCAATCAATCATAAACAATATCTACTTTCATGAGCTTTTGACAAGAGCGGAAGTTAGCTTTGTGTGAGCAGAAGTTAGCCCCTGTCACAGATAGCAAGAATGTGCAGGAACTAGGCTGACACAGCAAATATTGCCATAATTGGACGCAGTAGGGAGGAAAAGAGGTGTGGTCAGCAGTGTCAAAACACATCCAGAGTACCTCGTCCACACCTGCATGATCGCATCCTAAGTGTATGTAGACAACAGGTAGATGACACAGTTTGCCGTGAGACGGCCATAAAAGGCACTGAAGAATGCCTGATGTCCAAACGTCTGGATGGCAAACACGGGACTGGAGTGGGAGGGAGCGCTGTGTTCCTCCCTTTGCACAGTCCCTGTCACTACTAAACTTCGGAGTACAACCAACGTATGGACCGGACTCATGCCATATGCAGGTGATGGACTGATGACATAATCACTGGGTGTGTGTGTGTGTGTGTGTGTGTGTGTGTGTGTGTGTGTGTGTGTGTGTGTGTGTGTGTGTGTGTGTGTGTGTGTGTGTGTTCATAACGGCTGATAACAGCTATGCGTGTGTGTGGGGCATAGTGCACATGTATGTTGGGGGGTGCATGTGCATGGGGGCGCATGTGCGCGGCGTTGTCAGCTACTGGACACTGCTGGCAGTGACCCATGTTTTCCCATGCTTCAGATGCAGCCTTTCCAGGGAACTTTAATTTCTTTTTTGTGTTTTGACTCACTTCAGCAGCACAGTGCAACTCTGAACACCTCAATGGGTGGATTAACACATGGGATTTATTTTTGCCATGGTTGATTCCAGCACACATCGAACAGGTTAGAGGATTTTAACCACAGACTGTGGTCCCGGCTCCACGTCCACCCTGCACTGTGACACACTCCTGGGCCTTTGCTGGAGGTGAGATTCATGTTTATTAATGTTGTCATGACCTGGCAAAGCAGTGCCACATCATATCTCCTATAGCGTTAGAAGGTGATCAAGTAATAATATATATATATACGAGGTCTATTAGAAAAGTATCCGACCTTATTATTTTTTTCAAAAACCATATGGATTTGAATCACGTGTGATTACATCAGACATGCTTGAACCCTCGTGGGCATGCGAGAGTTTTTTCACGTCTGTCGGTTACGTCATTCGCCTGTGGGCAGTCTTTGAGTGAGGAGTCGCCCACCCTCTCGTCGATTTTTTCATTGTTTAGGAGAGACTGCTGCTTTGTTTGATCAAAATTTTTTCAAAACTGTAAGGCACAACTGAGTGGACACCATTCGATAAATTCAGCTGGTTTTCGGTAAACATTTTAACGGCTGATGAGATATTTTGGTCTGGTAGTGTCGCCGTAAGGACGGCCCACGGAGCCTGACGGCGATCTGCGCTTCGAGGCGGCAGTGTCTCGCCGTTTCAAGTTGAAAACTTCCACATTTCAGGCTCTGTTGACCCAGTAAGTCATCAGAGAACAGAGAACTTTCAGAAGAAGTCGGCATGAGGAGTTTATTCGGACATTCCATTGTTAACGGTCATTTTGTAATGAAAGAACGTGCAGGCAGAGTCGCATGTCGGGCCGGACCCGACCGCGGGGGGTCGCGACAGGAAAAATACCTCCGTTGGAAAGCTTAATGGACAAGTTGGAACATGCCCAAGCTGTTAAACAATTTCTCAGTTACTCACTTGTTGAAAGCCATCAAAAGCCGCCTGAATTTTACAAATGGTTTTCAACACGGAGGTGTTTTTCCTGTCGCGGCGCACACAAATTTGCGCGCACGTCTTTCATTACAAAATGTCCTTAAACAGTGGAATGTCCGCATAAACCCCTCATGCCAGCCTCTTCTGAATCTTCTCTGTTCTCTCACGACGTCCTGGGTCAACAGAGCCTTAAATTAGGATGATTTCAGCTTGAAACAGGCCGACGATGGCGCATGGAAGCGCTGCAGGACGTCCCGCTCCGTGGGAAGTCCTTACACCGACAGAAACACCCCATAATCTCTCATCAGCCGTTAAACTTTTCACCGAAAACCAGCTGAATTTCTCGAATAGTGTCCACTCGGATATTCCTCACAGGTCCAGAAAAAAGTTTGATAAAGCAACGCGCGCCGTCTCGAGCAGCGTGTGAAACAAAGGAATTCAGCCGAGAGGGCGGGACCTCATCTCACTCAAGGCCTGCCCACAGGGAAATGACGTCACCGACACGCGTGAAAAAACTCACGCATGCGCACGAGGGTTCAAGCATGATTGGTGTAATCGCATGTCAATCAAATCCATATAGTTTTTTTTTTTTATAAAACTGCCGGTTAGTTTTATAAGATACCTTGTATATATATATATATATATATATATATATATATATATATATATATATATATTACAACGGTGTGATCTGTTCAGCTCTGAGCCAGATGCATGCAATGACGCATTAGTGCACATGAGACCACTGAGAAGCGCAGTTGCCCGTGGTATATATAGATATGATGGACACAATATTTCACATTATTTACCTCACCCATGGGAAGGACTTGACATATAGCTGTACTGTAAGGTCTACTATGCATATAACAGCCTGTTCCAATTTGCGGCAGCGTGTGCTGTGCAGTGGTGTATGGTGTTTTCGGTTTGATAGCACGCTGTTCACATTCATTGTACAAGATGAATGCGTGCCACATACATGTTATTACATATCAACATTTTCCTTTGCCCTCCCTGGCCGGGGTCCAGTGGAAGTGGACATAGAACCTGGAGAACTTTCTACACATAAGTGGCAAGGCCAAAAACCAACATTGAATGCCCATCACCTTTGACCTCTCAGGCGGCACTGCATTAAAAACCGACATCATTGTGTATCATTTGGGCTCAGGAACACTTCAGAAAACCATTGTCCGTTAACACAGTTCGTCGCTACATCTACAAATGCAAGTTAAAACTCTACCATGCAAAGCGAAAGCCATACATCAACAACATCCAGAAATGGCGAGGCAGCAACGTCTCAGACAATGAAAATCTGACGAGGGGGCTGGACCACTCCTCCCACAAGGCGTGCTCACAGGCGAATGACGTCACCGACAGGCGTGAAAAAACTCTCGCATGCCCACGAGGTTCAAGCTTGGCTGATGTAACCACACGTGATTTAAATCCATATGGTTTTTTTAAAAAATAATAAGGTCGGATACTTTTCTAATAGACCTTGTACATACCTATATATATATATATATATATATATATATATATACACACATATATATATATATATATATATATATATATATATATATATATATATATACACATATACATACACATACCTATACACGTACACATGTACATATGCATATATATAAACATGATTGGGATTGAAAAAGAGATAGGAGCATCTTCTTTACAATATGTGAAATGGAGTTTAGATGTGATAAGGTGACATTAGTGCTGGGATTTGTAAACGAGTTGTCATTGCACGTGATTTGTGGACATATTATTGCATGTGGTTATTTCACAGTGTTATTGTACAGTCTGACAGCAGTAGGGAGGAATGACCTGCGGTATCGTTCCTTCTTGCACTGAGAGTGCCTCAGTCTGTCAGTGAACGAGCTGGTCAGCTCCACTGCAGTCCGGTGCAGAGGGTGAGAGGAGTTGTTCATGATGGTTCATGATGATTTGAGCTTAGTTAACACCCTCCTCTCTGCAATCATGGACGTTGTGTCCTCCGGACAAAAGAGGAAAAAGCCCATCCAGATTGCGACCAGTGCAAAGTTCAAAAGCCAGCATCCATGATGGTATGGGGCTGTGTTAGCGCCCATGGCATGGGCAACTTACACATCTGTGATGGCGCCATCAATGCTGAAAGGTACATCCAGATTTTGGAGTAACACATGCTGACATCCAAGCAACATCTTTTTCAGGGACATCCCTGCTTATTTCAGCAAGACAATGCCAAGCCACATTCTGCACGTGTTCCAAGAGCGTGGCTTCGTAGTAAAAGATTGTGGGTACTAGACTGGCCTGCCTGCAGTCCAGACCTGTCGCCCATTGAAAATGTGTGGCACATTATGAAGTGCAAAAACCCCGGACTGTTGAACAACTGAAGTCATACATCAAGCAAGAATGGGAAAGAATTCCACCTACAAACCTTCAACAATTAGTGTCCTCAGTTCCCAAATGCTTATTGAGTGTTGTTAGAAGGAAAGGTGATGTAACACAGTGGTAAACATACCACTGTCCCAGCTTTTTTGAAACATGTTGCAGGCATCCATTTCAAAATGAGCAAATATTTGCACAAAAACAATAAAGTTTATCAGTTTGAACATTAAATATCTTTTCTTTGTGGTGTATTCAGTTGAATATAGGTTGAAGAGGATTTGTAAATCATTGTATTCTGTTTTTATTTACATTTTACACAACGTCCCAACTTCATTGGAACTGGGGTTGTAAAAAGCACATTACCTTTATTTCTTTGGATTTTATTTCCTTGCATTTTATTTCTTTGCATCAAAAATGAAAACACTACATCATAAAAAGTAAACTTTCGGTGAGTACAATATGTATTACAACGTGGCAGGATAGTTATAGCATCACAATATTCCATAACTATTTTATATCAGGGTGGTCTGACATTTCAGCGGTACTGATCTTCACTGTCTGGTGTTGACTCATCTCCATCCATGGAGCTATTTTCATCGTCACTCTGGGCATCAAGCATCAGTCTCTTCAGCAATGTCACAGACACGGTCACTCCACAGAAGAACAACCCATGGAACAGCAGTCTTTCAGGTGGAACAGCAAAAGGGTGATCCAATAATACAGGCACAGGTGTGTATTCAAAAGCAGTTTTACCATGCAAACACATCTAAGGTCCAGTAAGCAAGGTTGGGCATCAGAAAACAGCAGCGGGGTCATTGTAATCAGAAGCACAAGAAGAATATAGAATGTGAGAAAGCAGAACCTCAGACATTCTGACAAATGCAAAAGAAAAGGTTGTGCAACTTATGGATGCCAGTCAATTACCAGAGGAGGTGCAGAAACATAAAACCATGAGGAGCGAATGCAAAAGACATGACACACAAGAAAACTATAACAGGTGATAACAAAGGCCAGACTCACAACGAAATGATACAAAACTAAGATCACAGATAGATGACAAACGATGAGCGAAGAGAAAAAGACAAAGGCTACTGAATGTTATAACAGCGGCATTGCAATAAAGATTAAACTTGAGGAGAAACCAGCACACCGCTCTCTAAACTGAGTCTAAACAAAGCAGAGTGGCATGCTTCACACAAAACTTTGAAGGAAAGAACACAAAACACTGAGAGAAATAAACACCTGATCTCACTAACTTAATAAAGCATAGATACACGGTAGGATTGGACTATGAATAACTGAAAAAAATAAAAGCCATACATAACCACGCATGTACATTGCCAGTGGCAACTTTAACTAATAGGCCAGTCAGTACATTGTGATGCGACACTCTTTATCTCGATTTGATGGGCAGAGCTGATTTATATTTATTTACTTATATTCATGATTTCACTCTCACGATAGACATAATTACACATCAGAAATACCACTTGGTTAAAGTGTCAAATGCAAAAGATTAAAAAAAATGTAGCGGCTATCAGAGAATTAACTCTTTGAAGAAGAGCGTAAATACTGGCCATGGGTACCGTTATTTTTTGTGTGAAAACAATGGATATTGTTATCTTTGTACATACTGTTGCTCAATACTCTGTTACTCTGTTAGCTGAGCTTGTTGGTAAGATGCTAACGGCATTACAATTTGTGGCAGCTACTATTGAGGACATTAGTTCGTTAATCTGTGATAACTGACAAAATAAGCAGGTCATAAAGTTTTGTGCCAACACCACAGTAAAACCATTATGAGAACCCCCCAAAATATGATATAACTACAACCCCTGGCAAAAATTATGGAATCACCGGCCTCAGAGGATGTTCATTCTGTTGTTTAATTTTGTAGAAAAAAAGCAGATCACAGACATGACACAAAACTAAAGTCATTTCAAATGGCAACTTTCTGGCTTTAAGAAACACTATAAGAAATCAGGAAAAAAAAAATCGTGGCAGTCAGTAACGGTTACTTTTTTAGACCAAGCAGAGGGAAAAAAATATGGAATCACTCAATTCTGAGGAAAAAAATTATGGAATCAGCCTGTAAATTTCCATCCCCAAAACTAACACCTGCATCAAATCACATCTGCTCGTTGACATTAACCCTATGTCATGAAATTGACCCTATGTGTCTTTTTGCAAGGAATGTTTTCACAGTTTTTGCTCTATGGCAAGATGCATTATCATCTTGAAAAATGATTTCATCATCCTTAAACATCAGAAAAGTGTCCAAAATATCAATGTAAACTTGTGCATTTATTGATGATGTAATGACAGCCATCTCCCCAGTGCCTTTACCTGACATGCAGCCCCATATCATCAATGACTGTGGAAATTTACATGTTCTCTTCAGGCAGTCATCTTTATAAATCTCACTGGAACGGCACCAAACAAAAGTTCCAGCATCATCACCTTGCCCAATGCAGATTCGAGATTCATCACTGAATATGACTTTGATCCAGTCATCCACAGTCCACGATTGCTTTTCTTTAGCCCATTGTAACCTTGTTTTTTTCTGTTTAGGTGTTAATGATGGCTTTTGTTTAGCTTTTCTGTATGTAAATCCCATTTCCTTTAGGCGGTTTCTTACAGTTCGGTCACAGACGTTGACTCCAGTTTCCTCCCATTCGTTCCTCATTTGTTTTGTTGTGCATTTTCGATTTTTGAGACATATTGCTTTAAGTTTTCTGTCTTGACGCTTTGATGTCTTCCTTGGTCTACCAGTATGTTTGCCTTTAACAACCTTCCCATGTTGTTTGTATTTGGTCCAGAGTTTAGACACAGCTGACTGTGAACAACCAACATCTTTTGCAACATTGCGTGATGATTTACCCTCTTTTAAGAGTTTGATAATCCTCTCCTTTGTTTCAACTGACATCTCTCATGTTGGAGCCATGATTCATGTCAGTCCACTTGGTGCAACAGCTCTCCAAGGTGTGATCACTCCTTTTTAGATGCAGACTAACAAGCAGATGTGATTTGATGCAGGTGTTAGTTTTGGGGATGAAAATTTACAGGGTGATTCCATAATTTATTCCTCAGAATTGAGTGAGTCCATATTTTTTTCCTCTGCTTGGTCTTAAAAAGTAACCCTTACTGACTGCCACAATCTTTTTTTCTTGATTTCTTATAGTGTTTCTTAACGCCAGAAAGTTGCCATTTGAAATGACTTTAGTTTTGTGTCATGTCTGTGATCTGCTTTTTTTCTACAAAATTAAACAACTGAATGAACATCCTCCGAGGCCGGTGATTCCATAATTTTTGCCAGGGGTTGTAGAAGCACTCAGAGAGCGCAAACCTCCTCCAAGGCCATAGGGTCACTGACATCACATGGAATACCCTTTGGCAAAGAGACCTATTCCACGTCGTTTCACACATCTACCGTCATGTTTCAGATTCAGTGGTTAACCCTCTGGGGTCTCGCCTGGCATAAATTTTTTATTATTGCTGTTAACAGCTCTCCCTACATCCCACAATCAAGTTTTACATCTCTTTTTTCAGGACAACCTGTACTTTCAAAATATATATGCTGTAGTTGTGTTTTATAAGTGTAATAAAGGTTTACAATCAGAAATAAGAAAGGAAAAAGTAAAGCAGAAATAATTTCCCACACACATTTATTCAAAACACACAGCAAACTATAATAAACAACTGTTTTGACACTTTATAAAGGTAATTTGGGCTCTTGTGTGAAAGACTGTACAGCAAAAAGGTTCAAACAATAAACACAAATGCACATTTTGAACAATATATACAAAATGGTCTATGCATTTTGTTTGTCTTCATCTCAAAGCAATTTCTGTCTACTATTACACAGAAGTCACATCACAAACTTCTACTATGAAGGTGACTGTGTGTTTGTTCTCTCCTGCTATGAAAGCAACATTCACACTTTGAGGCTCATTCAGTTTGAGGAGTGGCCCCTCCCCCTCACTCCATTGATATGGTAAACAGTGATTTACGCAGAGAAAGCTTGCCACAGGCTTATCCAGTAGCATTCACAGGAAAACTAGTCGAGCAATCCTGATACTCACACACTGTTTGACCACGTGAGATTGTATGAGAGGCTCTCCATCTGCTCACTTTCACTTTCGCTGTACGTAATGCGCAGAACACATTGGAGCAGCCAGGAGGCTATTCAAGTGGGCCAACTAGTAACACATCATTCATAAAAACAATCTTTGGTGTGTCAC